>NC_065513.1:17904622-18204622 GCF_006386435.1 Epinephelus moara
TACGACAGCGTGTTCCAGTTCCTGCCAATATCCAGCAACTTCGCACAGCCATTGAAGAGGAGTGGACCAACATACCACAGGCCACAATCAACAACCTGATCAACTCTATGCGAAGGAGATAAGTTGCACTGTGTGAGGCAAATGGTGGTCACACCAGATACTGAATGGTTTTCTGACCCCCCCAGACCCCCCCAATAAAGCAAAACTGCACATTTTAGAGTGGCCTTTTATTGTGGCCAGCCTGAGGCACACCTGTGCAATATTCATGCTGTCTAATCAGCATCTTGATATGCCACACCTGTGAGGTGGGATGGATTATCTCGGCAAAGGAGAAGTGCTCACTAACACAGATTTAGACAGATTCGTGAACAATATTTGAGGGAAATGGTTTTTTGTGTATGTAGAAAAAGTTTTAGATCTTTGAGTCCAGCTCACGAAAAATGGGAGCAAAAACAAAAGTGTTGCGTTTATATTTTTGTTCAGTGTAGATAGATGATGAACAAAACAAGCAGTCAGTGCTATGGCTGATCTACACCAGTGTACTTAAGTATACGTAATAGTGCAGATTCAGGCAGCGAGGGTTTCATATGTCACAAACTGGGGGCGGCAGTAGCTCAGTCCATAAGGGAATTGGGTTGGGAACCAGAGGGTCGCCAGTTCACCTCCTGGACACTGCCGAGGTACCCTTGAGC
This sequence comes from Epinephelus moara, assembly GCF_006386435.1. Taxonomy (NCBI): domain Eukaryota; kingdom Metazoa; phylum Chordata; class Actinopteri; order Perciformes; family Serranidae; genus Epinephelus; species Epinephelus moara. The sequence goes on from NC_065513.1 coordinate 17,905,315, forward strand.
AAGGCACCAAACCCCCCATCTGCTCGGGGCGCCTGACCAAGGCAGCCCCTTCACTCTGACATTTCTCCACTTTGTGCATGTATAGGTCCTGTTTCTATTATTAGCATATCATTAGCATAATGCTAGTAGAGGAAAAGCTAGGTGTAGCTAGCTTTTCAAAAAGATGGAAAATCTAACCATGCACACACATATGTAGATATTTTTATGATATATATAATTACATAGTAAACAAAACTCCCTCTGCACAGCCGATATAGGGGATCAGGTGCTGGTCGATCGCAGGAACGTCTATTTTTTATATGATATATAATTACATAATGTGACAACGTCAACAAACTGTGACATCATAGCAGATATTGTTTGTTTCACAACCACGAACGTTGTGTCAGCTCTGCTAGTTACAAGCTGACAAATGACATAAACAAACAGAAGATGTTAACTACACTTACTTTTCTGATATGTCTGTTAGTCGCCAATTTTGGTGTCCTCATCTGAGTCTGAGTTTCACTGAGGCTCAAACTTGTATGGCTGAATCTTTCGCTGGTCAATCTAGCATAAGCAGCAATGGTGGGTGGGGCATGATGCGATAATCAGAATTTCTTAATGAGGAAGAAAGAGTGGATCTGCTTTCAGAAGTTTTTTTTTTTGTTGTTTTTGTTTTACTTTTTTACTTCTTATGTTGGAAAACCATGTTAAATAGCAGAGTATTTTAAATGTGAGTAATCTCTCCTCTGGAAGAAGACAAAGATGTGTGAATAGGTGGTTTTATTGAACAGTAGGTAAGGTGGATACAATATACCGACTTGAGACGATCATAAAGGATGTGCCAGTGCAGGTAGGTGTGATTACTTTACAGCATAAATCTGCATAAATGACAGATGTGGAAAACACAAATACATTCCTCGATGTTTGCTTTACCTCTGTATACTGTATGTGTTCATCAGTGGCTTATAGCAGTGCACATGTGCAAATTATCAGGGTTCAGTCAGTGCATGGTGGTGTGTATGTTTACCGTATTTGTTCATGTGTGTGTGTTTGTGCACACATGCTTGTTGGGTGTTGGGTAGATCGGAGGTCTTAGTAGGGTTGATTGAGAAGGATCATTGTCAGAGAAACTGAGAAACTGAAGCAGCGGCAGATTATCTTGCGACAAAAGCACTGGCTGAAACAGATGCTGCAACAGAAATGTGCCGTTTGATTTCCTTTCCTATTTTCGTCTTCTTTGTCGCGCCCTCTTTCTGTCTCATCATCTACTCCGTCTCCTATATTCATTAATCCTCTCCTGTGGTGTTTGGCTTCCTGTCCCTGTGCCCTCTCTGTGGTTGACTGGCCTTGATGATGTCACGGCCATCATGAGAATGTGTCCTTAATGTAGGATTAGGGATGAAAGCTGTAATCCTCGACATGACTGTTGATAAGAGATGATGATTGCAGTGTTGTTTGAAGAGTGACACACATGCAGGCATGCACGCACAGGCACTCACACACACACACACACTCACACAGAAACAAAAGAAAAGTCTTAACAGGAAATAATATATCTGTCACAAGTGTTGAATGCACCTGTTTTTACGACATGTGTATCGATTGTTTCATTTGTGCACACATACGAACACACACACTCGTCTCATCACTCATTTCCATCATCACTCCGGATGTCTCGCTTTGTGATGTTATTCTCTTCAAAGCTCCTCTGTGACATCATGGTGAATGTATAGGTCATCTTACACATGCTCCACATGTTAGTGAATACATCTCCAACACTGCTATCTCATCTCTGCCACTAAAACACCATGTTCCACATGGAGCTGTGTGGGTGGGTGGCCTTAACATCTACCAGTGAATCAGCTCCTTGAAATGTCATCTAGTCTTCAATACAAAACCCCACACTGTATTTCATGTTCAAATGTCAGTTTTTTTCCTTGATGTTCTATGTCTCTTCTCTGTGACTGCTGATGGTCAGAAGACGGCAACCTTTGAGCCAAGATATCGCGGTCTACTTTTTGAAAAGTGCTGGCATGCCTGACATTGTCCGACCACAGACCTGTTTGACACAGTGTCCATCTGTATGTATGCACTATTGACTTGTGCTCTATTGACTTTTGCCACTTTAACTGAGCTGAATAGATCCGAGTCTCTGGCCTGTTAACAGAGCTGCCAACTCTGCTTGTCTCTGGTCTTTTGGTGGCAGCTTCTGATGTCAAAGGTTGTCTCAGTCGTCTTTGTGTCCTTGGCAGCCTGGCAGGTTCACAGGCAGCAGCCATTGTGGCGAGAGTCGCAGCGGAGCAACAGAGGTGACGAGGTTGAGAGAAGGTTGAGGGAAGGCTGTCAGGGCATCGTGGCCGTGCACTTCAATCAACACACATACAGCTCCCAACAGTCACCTCTTCTGATACCATGACCGCTGTTGACTGGGTTGCCATGGTACGAGTTTGTGTGTGTTTGTGTGTGCCTGCGTGTGTGTGTGTAGGTGGGGGTAATCAGGGTTGACCATAAAGTGTATCAGCAACAGAGAACAGACCGGTGAATCCGTGTTGTGCACGCGCATACACATACGCAGACACACACATCACAGTGTGAAGCACCGCTCTTGTGTGGAGCCAGACTGAGCCAGGCCCGGGGCGACTCGGCTGCTGTTGAGAATGGCATGTGATCTGACGCACGCACACACTAAGATGTCTGAAGGCTAACAAAGTATTGGATGTGTGCTTAAATATGGGCACTGGGACTGGTCAGGGAGTATGATGGGAGAACGGGTTGAAGGACAAGTCTTGCCGTTGCTCTTTTTCTGTCTCTGCATCTGTTCTTCTCTCTCTCTTCATCCACTTCTGACTTTCTCTATACATCTGCCTCTCCCCTCCTCCGCTTGCGTTCTGCCTCCCTGTGTGGAGCAGTGATGATATGATGATTGTGTTTTCCATGCTGGTAGACTCTTGGCAGAAGGAGGTAGGGAGAAGTGCAGGCCGAGCTTGTCTGTTATTCTTAATCATCTGTGAAGCGACGTTGGTTTACCAGCATGGCACTCTGACTGGGCTGGAAGGACCCAGAGAGGGAGTGAGAGTAAAGCATAGCAGGAGTGTCCGCTAACGTCTCCATTTCTTGTTTTAAATGCGATAAAAACCTGGACCCATTCCCTTCGCATTTGACTGGCTAGCTTCCCTCCCTTTCATTTTTTTATATATTTTTTTTGTCTTAATCTTTCTTCTTTTCACTCCATTCTTTTCCATCTTGCAAAAGGAATTTGTTCCCCCGAGAAGGTCATTGCTCTGGCGTTTGGCAGTGGCCTGGCACACTAGCAGAATTTTATCAGTTAGGAGCACGCCGAACACAGGCTAAATATGCAGATAAAGTGGAACCAATCTCCTGCTGGAAAAGCTCCCTTTGTGTGTGTGTGTGTGTGTGTGTGTGTGTGTGTGTGTGTGTGTGTGTGTGTGTGTGTGTGTGTGTGTGTATGGTGGAGTAACTACAAGGCTGACAGAGAAATAAGTCCAGCAATGGGGTGCTGGTTAGGTGGGGTTGCTGAGGCCTTCCCAAGATGTGATCATTCCAAATCTACACTGCCATTTAGATACAAAGAGAGGGATAAACATAAGAAGGGAGAGAATGAGGGTGACGACAAAAAGATGGATGAAAAGAAAAGAAAATCCCTGTCGTACAGTCATTTTTCTTATAAGGGCTCCTCTCTTTTTGCTGCTTAGTTTATTGACTTTTTTTCTGCCGAGATGGATGATCGGTTGTTTGATCAGTGAAGATGCTGTTTCAAAGGTGGGAAAACCCCCTTTGCAAATAACACACACACACATACATAAGCGCACACACATGTACACACAACTTCCTCTTGGGTGATTACTCATTGTCCAAGCTGATTATTAATTACAAAGGGAGAGCTCTCTGAAGGTAAACACTGATTAATGGCTAACAAAAGTAAGTTAATGTCTTACCTGTACTTTAATTACCCACCCTGCTCTGTTACAAGCATCCCAACACAAGGCTGTAATTAACCCTAAAGGACTGCAGAAGGAGACTCACTTTTATTTTCTTTCCTTCTTTGCATGTTTTTATTTTTTTTGATGTGCCCACCTTTCTTGCTTTTCTACTAGGTTTTCCATAATTAAAAGTGAGGATTTTGTTGAAAGGATTTCTTGATTTTTGTATCTTGAATGAAAATAGCGGGGAGTTGGCTGGAAAAGTGATGCAATATTGTTATAGAAATGAGAAATAATTCCTGTGCAATGACATGGGAGGTCACTCTGCCTTTCTTCTTTACCTAAGGCTCATACTTCTGTGGCTCAGTGTTATTAATGTACCAAGATACCACAGAGACACAAAAGAGCGCCTGAGAATAAAAGCTGATACAGAGCGCACGCACACACACACACACACACACACACACACACACACACACATTGTTATGCTCTTATTGCGAATGTGCTCCGTCCTGCTGCAGGTTTGACTTGACGGTAACCCTCACCTCCCTGATCCACGCACTGCTGACCGTGAAACACCTCTAGCTGTCTGCACCTCTTCACCACACACACACACGCTGTCTGATTGATGTTTGTGTGACTTAACGCTTTAAGAGGAAACTCAGGCCCACTCAAATTAACCTCACCCCCTCCAACCACTGTTTTTTCAGCTTGGTGAGGTGGAAGTCCGCTGCCTCGATGGAAGATCACATGAAAATGTCTATGTGTTTGTGCCTGTGTTTTCACATATGTGCTTCAGTATTTTCTTAGCCTAACCGGCACACGTTGGGCTAGGGTTGCAGGAAATAGACAAGTAAACTCTGGTGAACCGGACCCTAACCTTTGACCTGGTTGGATCAGGCTATTGTCTGGGTCACATTTGTGACAAACCATATCATAATGATGTGGAAAATGCTGAGACTGAGCCCTCCTGATATCTGGGATTGGTGTGTCTCTCAGAACTAGTAATAAAGTGCTGATTGTGAGATGGGATAACAGTTGGGTCCGATTTGTTATTATACTTTGATATCATAAATAACAACCATCTGATCAGAATACCAACTTGGATAGATTTCTTTTAGTTGAGCAGTGATTTTGGAGTACTCTTTGTATCGTTTCCATTTCTGTAATATTTGCTTTTAATACCCAATAATCAAGCAATCGCAATTTGTGATGATTTCTTTTTCCTTAGTGCCTGAGTAAATCTCCGACAACACTTCCCTGGTGGTGACTGGCCGATTGCACCAGCTAACCACCCTCAAACTAGAGGCAACAGTGTTCGGGTCATATTGAAGGCATGGAATTGAAAAGAGAAGAAAAGTTGTGTCAGAAGTGAGTGGTTGGTGGAGACTATAGAGCTGTGCAGAGACCTTTTTATCTATTCCCTTTTTTCCTTCCTTGAGTGATTTGTGTTTTGGAGACTCTGAAGGGCCAGGTTTAGTTGCAGAAGCTTTATGCCATGACATTACTTGGGAAACTAAATCTTCAGCAGCTTGAAGTCTTTTCAGCAGGAACAAAACAAACTTTCTTGACCTTGGTTTATAAAAAAAGAAAGAAACAAACAGCTTGATTTTACTATAACCAGCTGGACTTTATTAGAGATCTCAGCCAGGTGTTTTGTTTTCATTCTATTCTTTAGAGCAGTCTGCTTTTGAATCACAGCACGATATTTACACCATTTTAGAGCTGGAAAACAACTGCACAGTTTTCAAAATAACAAAAACTGCAAATGTCAAACTGAAGGTTCAGGCAGACAATGAGACCTCTTTGGCTGTGGATCATTCTGCAAACTCCCTTAAAGAAAGTAAACCTGTTTTGACAGGTAAACAAATGATTAAAAAGTTCTGTCGTCTCATGTCTTTGCAGAAAAAAAGCCTGGATTACTATCACGTTCTTAGTGCACTGATTATGTTTGGAAAGAACTAGAAAAAGCCGAAAGAGTATTGAGTATTGTTAAGATGAAAAATACTTTCATTTTCATTTATTTTCTTAATGTTCTACAGACATTAAGAATAAGATTTGGAACATACACTGCTCAAAAAAATAAAGGGAACACTTAAACAACACAATGTAACTCCAAGTCAATCACACTTCTGTGAAATCAAACTGTCCACTTAAGAAGCAACACTGATTGACAATCAATTTCACATGCTGTTGTGCAAATGGAATAGACAACAGGTGGAAATTATAGGCAATTAGCAAGACACCCCCAATAAAGGAGTGGTTCTGCAGGTGGTGACCACAGACCACTTCTCAGTTCCTATGCTTTCTGGCTGATGTTTTGGTCACTTTTGAATGCTGGCGGTGCTTTCACTCTAGTGGTAGCATGAGACGGAGTCTACAACCCACACAAGTGGCTCAGGTAGTGCAGCTCATCCAGGATGGCACATCAATGCGAGCTGTGGCAAGAAGGTTTGCTGTGTCTGTCAGCGTAGTGTCCAGAGCATGGAGGCGCTACCAGGAGACAGGCCAGTACATCAGGAGACGTGGAGGAGGCCGTAGGAGGGCAACAACCCAGCAGCAGGACCGCTACCTCCGCCTTTGTGCAAGGAGGAACAGGAGGAGCACTGCCAGAGCCCTGCAAAATGACCTCCAGCAGGCCACAAATGTGCATGTGTCTGCTCAAACGGTCAGAAACAGACTCCATGAGGGTGGTATGAGGGCCCGACGTCCACAGGTGGGGGTTGTGCTTACAGCCCAACACCGTGCAGGACGTTTGGCATTTGCCAGAGAACACCAAGATTGGCAAATTCGCCACTGGCGCCCTGTGCTCTTCACAGATGAAAGCAGGTTCACACTGAGCACGTGACAGACGTGACAGAGTCTGGAGACGCCGCGGAGAACGTTCTGCTGCCTGCAACATCCTCCAGCATGACCGGTTTGGCAGTGGGTCAGTAATGGTGTGGGGTGGCATTTCTTTGGGGGGCCGCACAGCCCTCCATGTGCTCGCCAGAGGTAGCCTGACTGCCATTAGGTACCGAGATGAGATCCTCAGACCCATTGTGAGACCATATGCTGGTGCGGTTGGCCCTGGGTTCCTCCTAATGCAAGACAATGCTAAACCTCATGTGGCTGGAGTGTGTCAGCAGTTCCTGCAAGACGAAGGCATTGATGCTATGGATTGGCCCGCCCGTTCCCCAGACCTGAATCCAATTGAGCACATCTGGGACATCATGTCTCGCTCCATCCACCAACGCCACGTTGCACCACAGACTGTCCAGGAGTTGGCGGATGCTTTAGTCCAGGTCTGGGAGGAGATCCCTCAGGAGACCATCCGCCACCTCATCAGGAGCATGCCCAGGCGTTGTAGGGAGGTCATACAGGCACGTGGAGGCCACACACACTACTGAGCCTCATTTTGACTTGTTTTAAGGACATTACATCAAAGTTGGATCAGCCTGTAGTATGTTTTTCCACTTTAATTTTGAGTGTGACTCCAAATCCAGACCTCCATGGGTTAATAAATTTGATTTCCATTGATAATTTTTGTGTGATTTTGTTGTCAGCACATTCAACTATGTAAAGAACACAGTATTTAAGAAGAATTTTTCATTCATTCAGATCTGGGATGTGTTATTTTAGTGTTCCCTTTATTTTTTTGAGCAGTGTATATTGTATGTTACAGCTGGGAATGGACTGCTTCATTGCTTTATTTTATTGCTCTTGCTATGGCAACAGCTTTGTCTCTGTGTACTTCCTGTCAGCTACCAAGAAAATATAAAAAGGCAAAGGTCATGATGTCAGTGACAGCTTTTGAATTCTGCATTGGAGCAAGAGATTGGTGCCACTTCTATTGAAGTCAGTGGGGTTGGTACGGCAAATCACACTATAAACTATAATATCTTTGTTGTTTCATCTTTAACTGAAAAATCCTTCTACAAAATGGAAAAACTAGCATTACGTGATGTTGACTTGGAATTTTTTATCTACATGTGTGCATTTGTTTTCCTTGTTTTTGGTGACCAAACACATCATGACCCTGTCCAGCAGCTGCATAACGTCAAGCCACTGTTTGCTCTAATATAGCTACATCACGATACATAATCAAATGATAAAAAAAACAACAACCTTGGACTCATTAATAATTTTGAAACGGGAGCCTGTTGGTCCTGGATAACTGTTTTGATTTTCATGTTTAATAAGTAAACGGAAGGCCGTGCATTTTAACCGTAGTTCAGTGAGCACAGGCAAGGAACTTCTGAAATTTGCCTGTACTAGTCAAGCCAATAGGCATGGACCTGCTAATTCCTCACGGTGCTCTCTGTTTGAATGGCAAACTTTAACATGGCATCCACAAGCAGGCCTATACAACATCCAAACCTGTGTATACAATCCAAAGCTGTGCAGCCAAACATTGTTCAAATCCACAAAAATGTAAATTCTCATGTTGCCCCAATTATCCAAATTTAACAAATATATCTGGCTGAATTCTGGGGATTTTAGTAAATGAGGTGCAACACTTCTTGTAATTTTCTTTTAAGGAATGGTGCAGCTATGAAAAGATGGCCAGCAGTCTGGTAGGGGGTACTGAGTGGTAAGAGGTGAGGCAAAAACATTCACGTCTATAAAACCAAACCAAGACAAAATCTGGATCACGATGTCTGAATGTTGTTACCATCTTTTGGTGGTCCACCTCTTGACACGAGTGCCATCATATCAAATGCTTGGAACATGAATGGGCCAACATATAGGATGTGTTGTATGGTGAAGCACCTGTGAAATAGAACGGATTGCAATGTATTTAAATCTCAGCTGCCTTGGCTCGAGTGGTACCTTGGCTCATTATCAAGAGTCTGGTGTATAAGAGATAAACAGAGGATATGAGCAAAGGAGTGTAATGACTATACTGAATATCTTATCAGCTTTAGTTTCTTTTACTTGAGTTTTTATTTGTATAGGTTTTCTGACATCCGATTTGGAGTCATTGAAAGGTTGCAGGAGTAGATGAAGACTTTTTAGGTCATGACAGCTGGAAGAAAGGAAAAAATCTGTTTGTCAACTTAAGGGTTCCTTTGCTAAATTTATTTCATCTGCGATTAAAGATGTGTGAATGTGATTCTTTATTAATGTGGAAACACATTTAGACACAAGACTTCAGCATAAATGAAGAATGACATTTAGCTGAAGCTTTAGATGCAAACCGCATCTTGAAAAGAATATGGATTGCAATCCCATTTATATTTCACTTTGGCCTCAAGTGTGCATAGATTTCTTTATTAGGTGGTTATATGAAATGGCTCGGGCCATGACAGGAGTATGAGGTTTTCTTTGCATCTTAGAACATTTTAGATTTGTTTGTTTTTAACCCCTGTCTCAATACCCTGAGAGAGATACCACAAAGAAAATAAAGCAATAGAAATGTAGCCTTACATTAGGAACTTTTGCAGGAATTCATCATTGAAAACACATGAACTAACCTTGATGGATTCTTCTGCCATATCTTCACTTTGTGTCTTGGATGTAACACTGCCCCCAATCCTTTGTCAGGTCAAAGCATTGTTGCATGGTGACAGGACAATCTGTTCCATCATGTAGGTTGGCGTTTCTCAGGGACATTTCCTTTAAATCAAAGGCTTAACCACTTTGATTCAGTTCTTTGATTCAGTTCTCGAGGACTGTCCGTGTTTATTGATCTATTCCCATGTATTGCTTTCTGTCTGACATGAATCTTCACCCTGATCAGAATCAAAGATATGCCGACATAGTCAATAGACAAGCCTTTGCTACGGGTCCAAGACAAGAGTGTTGCCAACAGGAGGAAATGAAGTTGATCAATATGTCAAGCTAATAATTGTACAAGCTTGTCAAAGTTAAACACTATGTCATTCTTCAGCAGTGATGTGAGGTTTATGAAATGTTGACCGTTACATTTTTCTTATCTTTACAACTTATTTAAGGTATGTGAAGATATTGCTGTCGCAGTAATACATTTTATTTTATTCATTTCAATAAGAAGCAGCACGAACAATAATATTAAGTGTTTAAGTGTTTTTAATGCAATACTATTTTTTTATGTATTTGTGGTAGTATACAAAGATTGTTCAGAATTTGAGACCAGTGCATCTAATTTTCAACAGCTAAATTAGTGTAATGTGACAACAGTGACATTATTTATACCAAAAAAATTGGAAATAACCTCAGTAGTGTGATATGTAACATGGTGGACATTGCATGATTTGTTGAGAACAAAATGACGAAACAACGGTCAATGGAGACCAAAATCACACTGAAATTCAAAGTAAAAAATTGAAATCACAGGCTCATCCATCTTCCATGAATTTTATCACAGCAGCTCATAATGGGACTCAGTAGTATGTATGGCCCCTGTGTGCCTGTATGCCCTCCTGACATGACTGGGCAGGGCATCAGTGAGCTCCTGGACAGTCTGTGGTGGTACTTGGCAGTGTTGGATGCACCAGTACATTGCGTCCCATAGGTGCTCAATTGGATTTAGGTTTGGGGAACTAGAGGGCCAGTCAGTGGCATCAATGCCTTCATCATCCAGGAACTGCCTACACACTCTGGCCACATGAGGCCGGGCATTGTCCTGCACCAGGAGGAACCCAGGGCCCACTGCACCAGCATAAGGTCTGACAATCGCTCTGAGGATTTCATCCTGGTATCTAACAGCAGTCAGGGTACCATTGGCTATGACATGGGGGTCTGTGCGACCCTCCAAGGATATGCCTCCCCAGACCATCACTGACCCACCGCCAAACCGATCATGCTGGATGATGTTACAGGCATCATAACATTCACCACAGCTTCTCCAGACTCTGTCACGTGTGTTCGGTGTGAACCTGCTCTCATGTGTGAACAGAACGGGGCGCCAGTAGTGGACCTGCCAATCCTGGTGTTCTCTGGCAAATGCCAATCGAGCTGCATGGTGCTGGGCTGTGAGCACAGGTCCCACTAGAGGACGTTGGGCCCTCATGCCACCCTCATGGAGTCTGTTTCTGATAGTTTGGTCAGAAACATGCACACCAGTAGCCTGCTGGAGGTCATTTTGTAGGGCTCTGGCAGTGCTCCCCCTGTTCCTCCTCACACAAAGGAATAGGTAATGGTCCTGCTGCTGGGTTGATGCCCTTCTAAGGTCCTGTCTAGCTCTCTTCATGTAACAGCCGGTCTCTGGTATCTCCTCCATGCTCTTGAGACTGCTGTATGTACCATCCTGGAGGAGCTGGACTACCTGTGCAACCTGACTGGGCTGCAGGTACTTCCTCATGCTACCAGTAGTGACAAGTAGTACCAGTAGAGAGCAATTGTCTGTGACCACCACATGCAAAACCATTTCCTTTTTGGGGGTTGTCTTGCTTTTGCCTCTCCATTGCACCTGTTGTAACGTTAATTTGCACCAAAGCAGGTAAAGCTGATTCACAATCACTCGTGCTTCCTAAATGGACAGATTGATATCCCTGAAGTTTAACTGACTTGGTGTTAGACTGTGATGATTAAGTGTTCTGTTAATTTTTTTAAGCTGCTTATGATGAGTCACATCCAAGTAAAGGACAGAGAGCAAAAAGATGAGTGTAATTAGAGTGTGAAAACACTCTTTTGTTTTTACTTGGATTTCATTTTGTCTCTAAAGCCACTTTTTTTTTCTTAAAATCATTTTCAGCAATTTTCTTGTTCTCCCATCTTTTTTTTTTTTTTTTCAAAGAAATTTTACAGGAACCAGTGGCTGGACAACAATAAATGCTGCTTTTTCTTATTTTTTATTATTATCATTATTATTATTATTATTATTATTATTATTATTATTGTTATTATTTTACTCTTGCTCACCATACAACTTTGTTGACTGTTGTTCAGTGAAAGAAGATTAGACTTCAATATTGTGATACAGAAGTTCTTTTGGAACTGTCAGTTGTGCCACACTTCACTGTCACTGTCATTGTTAAAACTGGTCCGGTAATTCCACAGACAAAAAAAAGCTTTGACATATAAGAATAATAATAATTCAAAAAATAAAAATAAAATACAAGTTCGTAAATATTAATGCTGTTGGCTTCCAGGTATATTTACGCCTTGGCATAAGTATTTTATAAATATGTATGTTTAAGTGACATGCATGCATGAAGGATGCTGACAAGATGTGAAGTGTGATTTATAATCACATCTCTCATGCCGAGCGCTATTGCTTTACAGTTTAGGCTATTGTGATTATGCTAACTAGAAGCGTGTCTGGAAAAGCCCAGTCTGTGGTCTTCAGTTCACCCCTGCACTAGGTAAACTCTATCCAGGAGGCATTTTATCCTCTCTTCCTTTCTCCTGCTCTACCCATCATCCCGGGGAAAAGAAGAAAGGGGAGAGACAAAAAGGGAAAAAGCCTGGCATGCATAAATGAAAGTTCAACAAGGTTCAATGAAACACTTATACAATTTGCTGCAATATAGTGGGGTTTTATAATCTCATTATCATCTTAGTGCCAGATTTGCCCATGAGGGCCGTTCCGTATTCACTCTTATTAGCTCCTCAGATTTGTCCATTTGTCCTTCCGCTACCCGCCTCGCAGCCAATCACTGGGACAGAATCTCTAATAAATACCCCCCTCCTTCTTGTTTTATCTCCACTTTTATTTTTTTCTGTTGCCATACCTCCTACTGCTTTATTTATCCCTTTTTTTTACTTCTACTTGCTGTGGGGCTAACACCAAGCATTTTATTCAGCGGTCTGCTAATAACTGTATATATTTCTTTCTATAGAAGTTATTTACCTGCATTTGCAGTAAACAACAGTATCTAAGCCAATATGTTGGATATGCTTGACTTTAATCCTACTCATGTGTGACTTAAGGAAGTAACCTTTTCACCCACATCCAAGGAGTAAGGTTCAGACCACAGGAAGGATTGTTGAAACATCTAAGACACAAATTTCACGATACACATTTTTTAATATTGCCTACTAGAAATTTAAACCTGGTTACATTTGGGTGTATGGCACCAATACCGTTGCACAGTGCACTGTGTTTGTTCACCCTGATAGTGTTTTAATCACTTTCATGCTTAGGGCCAGGCTCTTTCCTCTCCGAGTATGTAGGGTCAGATGGGGGAGCTAACGTACAGGGTACAGTAGAGCAGGTCACAGGCTGCTTTTGAATCCCCAAGCCTCTGAGCTGCTCTGGGTAGTGTCCATCCCTGGTCACTCAGAGGGCATCCCCAGATTAGTGCTTCACAGACATGGATCTCATTTGCCCATATGGCCTCCTCTCATTGACTCGATATAGGCTCTAATCCGCCCAGCCTTTACCCCTGACCTCCAACCACTTAGAAAAAAGAACACACAGACCGCGTATATACCACATTTGACGGCTATGGGATCAAGTGTAAATATGAGGATGAAAAACGGTGGCCAGTGTATTCTTGATCACCAGTGGCCGTTTGGGATTCTACAGTGGTGACCAGTTCAGATTGTGGGTTCGTCACAAAACAGGAAATACTTTAATAACATGCTGGGTTCTTGTGGCTGTGGGACCGGTCATAGGTGCATTCCCTGTGGTGGAAATAATCCAATAATCCCCAGTGGGGCACGGCAAATCCTAACCACAGCTAGCATTATAACTCTTAGCAATCACCTTCATCCCATAGTCTTGCAGTATCACCGTGCCCTCATTAACAAGGCATAAGTTGCCACCCAACAAGTGTTACAGGGATGCTATCCATGTAGCCTCACCCCTCGGATGAAACTTATCATCATTAGTGGAATTGGCCTCGTCTATGACAAGATGAGAGGATAATGAAGCTGAATAAGAAAACCTCACACCTTAATAGCTCCACGTTCGCTCCTCATCACTGTAGGTCTTTAATATATATTTAATTTTCATCAACTTATGCATGCATTGCTTCTGAAATACATACTCATATTTTTGTCCAAAGATTGTAAATGTTTTCGCAGTTATTGTAGTATCTCTCATAGCTGCTGCCACTAGGTGAACTTAGTTGATGGGATAAAGTAGATTAGAGCAGGGAGAGGTTAATCTATTAAGTAATCATATGAGAGTGTCACCATAAATCCTTGTAAGTTCACGCTGCCAGAAAAGAGAAGCTAATTCAGTGCTCCACAGCGTTTTTATTCAAAATCCAGAACGTGAATGTCACTGCATAGTTTACCATAAATGACAAGGCAGGAAGAAAAACCCACGAATACATATCTATGTTTGTTTGTTTTTTGTTTTTTTTGTTATTTACTGCAAACAGTCCAGCTATATATTATAACCTGTTAATTCTTGGTGATTTCTAGCATTATACCAACCTGCTAATTTTTGGTTTTGTTTACCCTGCAAACAGGTCAGTCTGAGTTTAGTCTTATCTTAATTTACCTACAGTGGTGAACAATTTGTAAACGACTCTAAATACAGATGTGGTAATTATATCGTGGTGCAAAGAGAATTTTGTTGCTTCTCACTTTTAATTAGATTTGATGATTGTAGTTCCCAGAAATGTGTTTTTACTGTAATTAGGTGCAAGGTTTTTTTTTGTCATTCTACTGATCTTCCACTGAGCTCTGTTGGGTTTGTTATACATTTCTTTTTAAATGGAGACTGTTATTGTTATGGGTTCATGAGGTCAGTTCATAAGGTTTAGCTGTTAATTAATACACACAAACACACACACGCAAACTCTATGCTTAACTACTGGAGTGAAGAACCCACGCTGAGATCTAGCATCTGCAAAAGCCAGTCAATTTAATATGTCGCTGTGTGCACACTGTAAGTAAGAGTGAAGGGTTTAGATTTTTCTTCCTTGAGTTTAAACCCACCACTCCTGTTAAGCTAAACCTTTTTTGATATATTGTGGCAGTAGTTTTACCCCCTCTCTTCGTTTCTGCACAATTAGGTTATAATTAAATGCACATTTAATATGATTGTTGTGAAATATAAAAAATAACAAACATGTAAGCTGTGAGAATGTATTTGGAATGCACATAATTGCCAAAGAGTTGATTAGGAAATGAAAGAAAAAAATCACCCTTGAAAGTCCTTGAGTCATAATCAGCCTCAAATTATAATGTTTATTTCTCTTTTTTTTTTTTTTTTGCTGAGAAAAGGAAATTACATCTTATTTATATAATTATGTAAACAAAAATGATGGTCGATTCCACGACCAGCCAGGTTTTGAGTATGCAGCAGTGACCTTGGATCCTCCCCTGTGCTCCGTGTTGACAGATAAAAACTTTATTAACCAGCCATCTCCAGGACAGGAGACAAACCGCCCGTGAAACCGATGTGCGCTAGTATTAGAGAAATGTGGCAATTAGAGGATGATTTTTTTTTCCAGTGAAAGCACCAAGGAGTAGAAAGGGGTGTAATAAACACAGCTTGTTTGTAGACTAGGAAGCAGCAATTATAAAGTGCTTGGAGAGTTGTTGTGCTTATTGTGCCTGGGAGTAATGAGATAGCCTGCGCTGATCCCTTACTGATGCTAAGGCTCCTAGTCCTTACCCCTATTTTCCTGCCTCTCTTGTTTATCCACCAACATCCTCTGACCATCGCTGGCCTGTCACCGCTCTGGGCAGCACCAGGTGACCTTTGGCCTGTGTGTCAGCTGACTTTTCAGCTCTGAAAACGGTCTGGCACTGAGTCGAAGCAACAGGGCAATAAATGTGTCATAAAGTGCAGGGTAGTGTGTTTTCCTCAGTGTGCAACTAAGTGGGTTTGTTTGACCACCAAACCAGTTGCTCTGTAAACAGTTGCCTTGATTTTTAGATGGTTTAATTTTACATTTTGTAAAGCCATGTTCAGACTGCAGGGAAAAGTGGCCCTTGTTTTTTGTTTTTTCCATTCTCATATGTGACTCAAACAGTTTATTTCTTCACAGCGTGAACAACACAAATCAAATGGAATCTAATCTTTTCAATTCTCATTTGGGCCACTGTCATATGTGGTCCTAAGTCAGGACTGATTTTTTGCTATGTGACCTCAGTCAGTCATATCAGAATCATGTGACTTCATCCTAGATCAAATCACAATTCTGTGCTGGTGGGAGTCACTCTGTCAATACAAACATGGAAGACAGCTGAGATGGACAGATGTTAAAGTAGCACTTGACATCCTGAAATTTTGAATGAAATCTCTTTCAGTGTAGCCATTTATGTCACAATCCCACCAAAATTGTTTTTTTATTTTTCTCCTCATTTTTGTCCTTGTTATTATCTGCTCACTAATTCACTGGCTGCCACTGCAGTTCAAGTTATAACTAAAACTGTGACCGCTGCCTTCAGTGGCCCTGATGTTTCCGTACGACATTGTGCTACGTGTGCTGTCTTTGTTTTTGTAAATTTGTGCATGTGGTTCAGTTAAGGATTGTGATCAATTCTCACTGGAATCTGATATTGGCCACATTTTAAAAAATAATGTGAACAGCCAAACAGAAAAAAAAACTTATCTCAGCAATGAATCCAAATTGAGCACAAAGTTTTGAAGCTTAAATGTAGCCGTAGGGCCATGACACACCAAACCGACAGTCGGCAGTCAGTCAGTGTCAGGCCAATGGTGAGCATCTGTCACCCTAGTTTTGGTGGTGTGTCCCGCACCATTGGCATTAGTCGGCCCATGTCAGCCCTTGTCGCCTGTTTATTGGCAGATTCAGCATGTTGAATTGGACCCAGCAGAGCCCGTCGGTAAATGAAATCAATCTGATTCGCAGTTCAGCTCAGTGGACAAGAAGAGAAACAGAAGTGAGGAAAACTAACAAAATGTCTAAAGTCAAGAGGTCGTGAGATAAAAAAAACCCCAACTTGTTATACGAGGTAAGATTTTAGCCACTGAGCTCTTTAGCAGAAATGGTTTGTGTTAATGTTCACTGGCACGCTGGCATATTTTGTTCTTTCAACATCGCGTTGTGTTGTAAATGTGCAAATGGCAAACTAGCATCTTGAATCTTTCCTGTTAGTCCTCTGGTTTCCCTATTTATTATGATGAACGCAAACTACTCCTGGCTTTTAGTAATAAGAGTTATTATCTCTCATGCAGGCATAGAACATACGCGTTAGTTGGCCATTGGCTGGAGTCTTTGCAGTGTGTTCAGGTGCAACTTTTTGGTCTGAGATGCAGGCAATGTGAGGTGATGCAACAGTTGGCACTAGTTCTTTGATATGGGTTCGGTATGTCTGGGCTTTTAGTCTCACCTGTTTTACTCTCCATTTTCTCCATGACACCAATGTACAAATTGGTCCCTCAAATGGAGTTGACTGACATATTTCAAGGCAGTTTTGTTATATGAGCATATTCTGTCGATATCATGAGATTCTGGAGTTCAGATTTTGTCCATCTGTGTTGTCGTATCATTTATGTTAAAATCATTTTAGTCACGTTCTGTCCATCCTTTCACTCTGAAGCTTTGGTTAAGTCCCCTAAGGCCCGCCGACTGTGTCATGTGTGGCAGGGTCATGTTGAGAGATATGGTTTTGTGTTGCGAGCCCTTATACTTGGGCGAAGATATGTGCGCATGCATTCCTGCACTTACAGATACTCACCTACACATGTGAGTATGTCCTCCCAAGAAGAAGAAGAATGCTGTGTGTACAGGCGTGTTATCTGAGTGACCTAGAGACAGAGACTGGTTATCACCTCTGTGAGCCTCTCAGGGCTAAACTACAAAGCCAGCGGAAAAACACCACTCCTGCCTTCCCCCCTGCCTCTGCATGTGTGTGCTGGTCAGCCAGTATGTCCACCTACTGCAGGGCTCACCTCCTATCTAATCAACGTAGACAGGCCACTTGTCTGCATACACACACACACACACACACACACACACACACACACTAAATGTGTGCTCACAGATTCGAATGCACACGGACCTGCTCAGAGATAGCCCTACACATGTAGACACACTTAGTGATACACCCCTAAAGACACATGCACACAAGGCACACATACACGCACTTGCTGATAATGACAGACATACTCACATTGATTTGGGCCTGCTCTGGCTTCCCAGATATGACTAGCTGTTGCAGTGAGATGTGAGAGTGGCCCAGAGGGCACACAAGGGGGTCTAAGGCCAAGTGCTAGACATGCAGATCAGGTAGCAGAGGGCGCCACAAGGTTGGACAGGGGGGGCCTTAGGGCAAAGAGGAAATAAATTGGGCCTCCTCACTCTGAAGGAAAGTCCCCTTCCTTATCCTTGAGCCCAAGTCACCTGACCGTTGTGTGGCTCTGGCCCTCCTTCCAACCACCTCCACCCTACCTCGTCCCTTGTTCATACCCTGACAGAATCTCCAGCAACAGAGGAGACAGTTTGAGACGCAAAAGGGTGGGGTCACTTTTCAGAGGCGCAAATTCCAAATCCATCTTTGGCGCCATTTTAATCCCCTTTTGTTTGGCTTATGAAATGCTTTTTTTTTCCTTCAGAGTGCATGCCAGCCGACCTTCTGATGTTACATAGTGCAGCTCCCCTTTGCCCCCAACCCTGCCCTCTGAACAACATGTGGCCAGATAACAAAACCCTAAACAAAAGAGGTAGATTGCCAGAGCAGAAGAAAGGTGGGGGCTTGCACTTTGTGTCTGCAACACTTCATGAGCGCTAAGCGAGGTTGGCACCAGCTGTTGGAGCAGAGTCGAGGAGAATCGGGGGGAAGTGAATTGCGTTTGGCACCAGGCGGCTATCAGGCAGTAATTAGTATAGCTAACATCCCAGATGAAGGAGTCAAGTCTAGGTCAGGGTAAAAAACTTCAAGGGTCTTAGCGGGTAAGGGTTGGAGGCCAAGCCATGCCCCCTCCTCTCCCTGAATATAAGCTCATGCCGTGCCTGCTCAGATTAGCTGAAATCTGTGTTGACCTTTGACCTTGAGGTGTCGCAACCAGTCACATGTCAGGCTGGCTCCTGTGGACCACGCTGGATGTGTTCATATTAGATTGGCTCAGTAGTTCCTACTCAAGACCTGCTCAACCCGACCCAACTCAGAGATTTAGTCTTACACACGATGAGGCTTTTGACATAGATGTTACCTTACAGCTTAAACCCATGCTTGGCATTCCTGCCCCGCTCTGGCCCCAGGATCAACCTTTTTCTGTCACACAGACAGAACCTAGAACCAATCAACAGAAAAATGAATGCATGTGTGAATGGACGGATAGATGAGAGAGAAATGAATTATTTTGAACTACAATTCTGGAAATCACATTGTAATCTCTGTCATATATGGCAAGTGTGGTGTGTATTTCTCTGTGCGGAACGTATGTGTGTATGGATGGGTGTGAGGGTCACTGTGCATTCATTCCTGGTTCCTTAAAAGACCTATAATCCTCTAATGCAACCATAATCTCTTTTAATACATTGAATATTAGTCGACAAATCACATGATAATAAAGTGATATGAAAATGTTTCTTTCGAATGACAGGATACACTAAGGGTTTAACCCGAGGGTCTAATCGTAGCTGACACTCAGTGCTTGCTGTGTTGACCATGTTGTAAGGTTTATGTCCCATGTCGGCCTGTAACCTTTACACAGCAGGGGCTAAACGCACACCAAGCATCTAAAGTTGCCACTAACCCTTTGGAGACATAAACACAGACTTTGCTTAGCTTAAAATAAAACCTCATAACCTCAAACCATAAACAATGTTATTACATATGAGCTATAAATTAGAATGCACAACACACATGTTTGTATGTTTTATATTTAATGAATCATAATCAGGGATTTCTGTGTGTTCTTATGTATCAAATACTTTCCTCTGAATAACTTTAGTCTCTGAGGAGTTAAGATAAACAAGGTTCTACTGCAGAAAAAAAAGAAGGTTTGAACTGTGTGAACTTTGGTGCATTTCATTTATCCTGTGTGCTATTTGTGGTGCTTTTCATCTCTTGAATCCTGGCCTAGTTTCTGTATCTTGTTTTTGGAAAACATGAGCTAAGCTGTGGTGCACAATCCAGACAGCCATTAGATCGCTGCACTGTAGGTCTGACCTCTGACCGGCTAAGCCCCTGCCCCATCCCTCTGGTAAACCTCTCACCCCAGCCCGCCCCGTGCCCTGCCCCATCCCCGTCCCTTCTTGGAAATGATATTATGGTGTTTGGATCATCCTCCTTGTCTTCCTCCATACTGTAATCCTATTTGCTCTGTCATGTGTTGGTGTTCACAGATGGTGAGTGTGTGTATGTGTGTGTGCGTGTGTGCATGTGTGTGTTTCTGTGTGTGCATGGAGGCGGTATGACACCCAGCACACTCACAGCTGTTTGGACGAGCTCACTGGCCCCATTGTCTCTCCCACACATCCCAGAGAGGGTGGTCCTGCACAAACACACACACACACACACACACACACACACACACACACCACACACACACACACACACACACACACACACACACACACACACAGCCATAACCACCCAGTCACCCAGAGGGGTGTTGAAATATAAATGAGTGTAATATTTTAGGTAACATCGCTATCAGAGTTCTAAAGTTCACCCCTCCGCCCTTCATTTCCCCCCTCCTCCAGTGGTCTTCCTCCATCGTACCGTCTCTGCACTTGCCATAATGAACATGTTAAGCTGAATGACTGAATGAGTGCGAAATGGGGTAGGGGGATGCAGTGTGGCGGAGTTGGTGGGGGCAGGTGGAGTGGGGTTGTGGGGTGGGAGGCAGCGAGTTCCCACTCATTGTTGAGTCTCGGGCAAAAAGAGGGAGAGAAAGCGCAGCAGGGGGAGAGGTCCTTGGCAGCGCTCCAATAGTTGGCGTCTCAGCGTCCACATTTAGTTCCAGCTGAGTGCCCACAGTGGGCATGGCCGCACTGCCTTCACTCTGACCTCTCGACCGAGGACCACTGCTTGCCTGTTTCCACCACCCCTTTCGATTTATCCCTTTCTTCTCTCTCTAACCCCCCCTCCTCCTCCTTTGTATTTTAGAAATGGCTTCATAACAGCCAAAACAGAGATGTTTCGAAATTGATTTGTCAAAGCAATGGGATAGGTTTGTGATCAGACAACCAGTGGGACGCTTCTGGGGCTTTGTTTTTTTTTAAATACAGTGCAACCTATCATTCACCTCTTGATCAAAACAAAAATCTTTAAACAATTTTATCTTTTTCTGATGTTCAAAAAAAATAACTACAGGTGGGATTTCTCATTAATTTGTTTCTGTCAAATATCCGAGAGTAGCGTTCAACAAAAGGGAAGATTTGTTTTGTGCTCTCATGTGAGTGGTAATTGGGATTTTCCCTGTTAGACCGTTGAGTGCCATTTGTAGAGAAAAGGTAAGTGATGTTTAAATAGATAACCAGTGAGGATATACTAATATGTATATGAAAAAAACAGCATCATTATGTCTGTTGGCACAGTTTTACTGTGAAACTCTAAAATCAAGCATTTAATATTTTATGAGCTTTTTTTTAAATCTTGATTTCAAGGTTTTTTTATTACTTTTAGATAGAGACTGTCAGCAGAATTGGATTCTTGCAGGAAAAAAAGGTTTGATTGTACAAACACAGCAATGTTTTTGCAGGAAAGGTGTTTGTTTCCCAAGGGAAGAGGTGATCAGTTTTATTTTATGAATAGCTACAATCGCAGGTCCCAAAGTGAAAGATCAGGGATCGCAGGGTTTCTCTTGTTGTTTGACCTCCTTCCCCTACACTTGAGGACTTTCTCTCATGGTAGTACCCTTGACACTGACTGAGAATGTTAGTGTTGGGGCAATAACACTGTCAAGTGTTGTAGTCTGTTGGGAAGGAAAGGACTTTCAGTGAGAAACTCATAGAGTGCTCTATGAAGGTGGACCTCTGCCTGACAGCAGTTATCCCGTCCTTCTCCTCACTTTTTCACAGCTATCCATCTCTTTCCTTTCCATTTTTCTTCGACACATATCCAAGTCTCTTTTCTAAAAGTATACGAAGCAGAAATTGTCGGCTGCTGTTAAAATAGTGTAGCCAGTGAAAGTGAAAGCCAACTTCACCTTTTTTTATTGCTTGCTGTATTTGCGTTTTTTTGGGAATATGTCTGTAATTTTTGAAGCTTTCCCTTGGATGCATGCTGCTTATGGTCAGGCACCTGGTCGTACCTTTTTATCAAGTCCCAACCTCACCTGGGTGCTGTGCCCATGTTGACAACCATAGTTAAAAAAGAAGAAAATAAAAAATTACAGGCAGAGGGCAGAGTCTCTGCAGATAAATACACTGCCACACACTTCCAGTGGGTTATAAATGATGACTGAAGGATTACTTTTGTATGAGTCTATACATTGTTTACTAGGAAAATTCTGCATAATATACCTTTAACCTTTGCTCGTCTGTCTCTCTTGTCTCCACTTTACTCATCATTTTCCGATGTCTCGATTCTGTAATTGTCAATATTAGATTACTGAAGTATAATTTCAGGTTATGCTTATGAACTATTCTCATTGCCCATTCCATCTCCAAGCTATGATTATGTGTCTGTGTGTTTTATTTACCGGATACTTACCTCGTAAAGCTTTGTATGTGAATGGAGAATTTATAAGATACAAAGCATGTCCTTCAAATTTAATGTATTTTTTGTTTAGCAGAGGTCTTGTCTCACATGATTCATGCCAGTGCTGCAAATAACAATTATTTTCATGTTATGTATAGTTCGAAATGATAGGTTTAAGTAATTTTCAATTTGAGAACTCATTGATATCTATTGCATGTAATTCCAAAATGTAGGAGATGTTTGAAATGTCATTCAAACTAAACTGGTTTGTGGATCATTTGAAATAATACAATTCTAAAAGAATATTTGTTTTATAAACAGAAATTCTTGTTTTTGGAGGTCATATTATCGCTTTTTTTTTTTTTTTTTTTTTTTTTTTTTTTTTTAAACTAAATCCATAATTTCAATTTCAGAAAGTTTGTTTCTGCTTCTGGAGCTCGCCGGTTGTGCTGCTGCACAGACATTGTACATTGAACAAGGCGGGCACATGGCCAAACCTGGAAGAGTCGATAGCTGTTATACGGGCAAATGCTTGCAGACAAGCAGATTTTGGGAGCCCTAATGAATTGCACCTGTATTGATCTTCATGGGAAATGCTTGTATGATACAAGAATAATTTAAAGAAAGAAAAAAAAATGCTGGGTTGGAGGGGATGGAGGAGGTGGAGGTGAGGTTGTTGGCAGTGTGCGGGGGGCAGACGTGTTTGTGCAGACTTTGTCAGGATGCAGATAGCAGGATCAAGATTGGGTATTGACGAGATAGGGGGCCGGGTGACTGAGCCACAGAAGCTTGAAATAAACTGTCGGAGGCACACGGCCAGTCATTACAGTGAAGCCGCCTGGCCCTGCTCAACCTTGAGCCAGTCGATAAGCTATTATAACCATGCAAATTGTGGCCAAATCAGAGACCTGACATATTGGTATTATATTCCTGTGCAGCCACCGGGTTATGCATCATTATTGGGAGCCGGCAACAATATGCATTATGCTCCCTTGTTGTTCAGTGTGTAGACTCATGAGGGGGAAACACTGCCACAGACAGCAGGACAATAATGTTGTGTATGTGTGTTTTGGGGGCATTTAATTTTTCTGTGGAGGGCACAAATTGAACACCCCAATAAGTTTCTACTCGCCAAGCTCTTGTGCTGTTTCTTTTTCACATTTTTTATCAGGCATATTTCTCTTTATCTGACTCCACCCCCCTCGTTGTCTCTCTCGCTCTCTCTGTTTCTCCTCTTTCAGCGGGACGGCAGCCTGCCAGGTCATTTACTCTCGGTGACAGTGTGATGCATCCAGCGGGCCACAGTTTGGATGATGTAATTTGGGCTAAAGGCTGTGTAAACACTGCTGTGACCTTGGTTTTAGATTTGTCAATAGGGCTGGGTTGGAGAACAGAGAAGAGGATTGTGTGGGATTGAGAGCAATGTGCCCCGGCTATGATAGCTGGAAGTCTCTAGCTGACTGACTGATATGATAACCTGAGATACCTCAGCCTTACCTCTGACCCAAGCAACACTCCTTTAACCATCTCTCTGCTCTCTCTCGTTGTCAAAGCTCTCCGCTCACCTCTGCTCCTCTACTTTCTCTTTGATATTGGTGTACTTGCTTTCTCCTGAACACTCGTTATTGCCCTCTCCTCATGTTCCCGCTACCCTTCTCTTTTCTCCTCTCCGACCCTGCTCCTTTCTGCTTTGATAGCAATGTCTCTGCCCTTCTCCCCGCAGCTTGTCCACTGTCTGCCCTCATCTTCTCTGCCATGGTGCTTTACTCTGTTTCTGCTGTCATCTGTCCTACGCTGCTCTTCATGAGCTCCAGAGGTCAACACAAGTAAACACTGGCCGACAGCCCAGACAACACAGAGCTATTGATCTGGTTTGGTGGGAGAGGTGATGGGTCTCCTGGTGGGTCTCGAAGAGGGTTATGACCTCCAGGTCTAGACTACACTATCCCGGGTCCTTCAGTTGGGGGAGGTTAGGAAAAAATTGAGTATCGGGCCAAGAACAGTCAGTCAATGCTGATCCACTGAGAATGCCGTAGGGCTACCAGGGCTGCAGGTGTACGGCCTCAAAATTTGGTCCAGGACAGGGTAAGCAATATAATACACAGGCAACAGTTAGAGGGTGGGTGGTTTCACGGACAGCGATGGGCAACAGCATTTTTATTGTTACATTTTAAATTTGAGCCGCAATTTTTAATGTAGAAACACTTCCTACATGTCATGATTTTATCATTATTGTAATATGATTTTTCATAACAAACAAATCAAGAGCTACAATAGCAAAGCAGCGGTGATTCATAAATCCAGAGCTCCTGTTCCCCTGTTACTGTGTTTTGTTAGAGCTTTAACAAGGTTCATTTATGGCTTGCAATATTTTAAACTCATCCACCAACAAGACAGTGCCAGAAATGATACAAATACAGATTTACATCGACTTTAATTGGACAGTTAGTGTTGGTAACATGCTCCAGCACCTCCACATTGCATGGATACTGTGAAGCAGCTGCATGGAGTGTTGTCGCACATTTTTTGTGACATTTCTTTGAGATTTTTGTTCTTTTTGTCTTTTTTTTTTACAGCTGAAATAGTCAGGGTTAAAACAGCTTTTTTTGATTTTAACAACACAATTTATTTGTCTGTCCACTCCCTATTGCTTCTCAGTGTTCAATGAATTTATCATACATCAAATACTTTCCATCTTGTGCAGCTCTCATGTGCACTCGAAAACTCATAATGATTTTTAAAATTGCACAGCTGCAAGAAATTGACTTTTCCTGTGCTTTTCTTCATGATGCTCTTATTCCATTTACCAAAAACTATCCTTACTACAGGCAATAGTATTCGCATCTGTTCTCTGTCAGAATCTTTAAGGTTAAAACAACAGTTGGCTAATGAGATGCGTTATTGATCTGCTAGGAGGTATTAAGGCCTCCATGAATAGTGGCGTGCTAGTCCAGAGTTAAGGTTAGGGTTGGTGGATCAATGCACCAGTGAGATTTCATTGTTTTGGGGCTGTGTTAGATTGCTGTTCCCTGCCTTTTGTCTTTTGCCTTTTGCCATTTTCTGTGAAGCTGCTTCATGTGACTTTCATCAGGATTTCCATGAGATCGACAGCCACTGTCTACTCTTTCTCCTGCCTCAATTTTCTGTTTTAATCTCTTTACCTTCCTTAATCTTCATTATTCTACTTATTCACTTTTTGATTCTCGCTGTCCTACATCCATATCATACTAGAACTGCTACTTTTTTTCTTCTAAACAATTTTAGTGTTAGGAGGTAGCCTCTGTTGCTGACTTGTTAGCATTGCTCAGAGCCCTACCACAGCGTACTAGCTTAGCATCTAGTCACCCACCACTAACACAGCCTTCCTTACTGTTATGATAGTTTGTGGCAACTGTTCCACCTTTGTCTGTTTTAGAGAGATGTGTCTGTCAGAACAGCTCATGGCTGTTAAATTTAACTTAGATAAACACAATCCATGATGCACTTTAACACTGTTGCCAGTTATTGAGTTTTTCTGCAGAGAATTATATGAGATTAGACACAAAATAGTTCCTCATCTACAGCTATATCTGCATAATTGGTAGTTCAATATCCCTATGTTAAATCCCATATACTCCCTACTTTGAGATCTTTCTTGAAACTTCGTCAAAACTTATAGCAGCTTCAAAATCAACTACCTGGTTGCCTTTGCACTTCCTTTCTCAGACTGAGCTTTCAGTTTATGAAATGAGAATTCTCTACTAAATTCACTGAAAAATGAATAAACAAATAAATAAATAAATAACAGCTGTATCAATTCAGATTGTTGATTTGAAAATAATCAAATCATTATCATTAAAGTATCCGACCTAAACTGCGTTACAAATTAAAGTAATTTATTTAAGTTGTCCCAATAAATCTGTTTTTTCAGTACATGTGATCCATAGCTTCTTCATACCAGATTCTTTCACCTTTCTACTCTAGGCTGTAAGCAGCAGGAGCAAGAATCACTATGTTTACTGAGATTGTGAAAACCTTCTAGCAGCATTTGTAGAACATTGGGATGTTGGCTTCTGAGCCTTGCGAAATGCACAGCTCTATGGGATCAGGGCACAAGCCAAATGTAAGGGCCACTCAGTGACTATTTTAGATAGAGGCCCATTCTACAGCTCAGGGCGGTGTTTGAGAATACACAAATTTGTTCCAGCAAGTTCTGCGTGCAATGGCTCGCAGATGGGCAGCGATTAATCAGAGAGGTAACTGTGAAGTAGTTTGCAATTAGACTGGAAAGCTCTGAGGCATGCTAATTGAATCAGAAAATTAGCGACAGCTCTGCACTGAGCTGTAATAGGCTAGCTTCCGCTTGCAGCAGGTGCTAGCCCACTCAGCTGTGGAACAAGGTATTTAAGTCACATTAGCAGCAGTAAAAATATTCCTTGATATGGAACAGTTAGATTTTCTGCTCGTTTTCACCGCCCATGTCACCAGGAAGAGCCAAACAGCAAGCCCGCCGGCTCAGCCAGCTTGTGGCACAAACACAACAGCCGCCGCCTCAACAAAATCTCAGAATGAGTGAGGAATTGGTTCATTGAAAGATAAAGGAAGACATTTAAATGATATATCACAGGAGATGAGCTTAATATCACATGTAAAAGAGATATGATGCATTCCTCTGTTAGAGCAGCGATGCTGTAGAAAAGCTGTTTGTTCACACACTGTGATTGTTAGAGCAGCGATGCTGTAGAAAAGCTGTTTGTTCACACACTGTGATTGTAAACATTGGTTTGTGTTTTCAGCTCAATTGTTTCCCCTCCTCGTATCCACTGCTCCGCTCCGTTCTCCTCACCTGCACTTCCCTCATCTGCTACCACCCCCTCTTCTTCCTTCCTCTAGCCTCCCCAGGGCTCCTGTTTGCTGACATCTCTCTCTGACACAACATGAAAAAGTGGTGAGAAATTAAAAATTGATCACTTTTGAGCACGGGGTTGCCGTCTCTTCTGCTCTTTGGCTATGAGAGGGAGAGAAAGAGAGTGAGAGAGAAAGAGGGAGAGAGAGAGGTAGTCGCTTTTGTGGGAAGGCTGTGCAAGCAAAAGTTCTTTCAGGGTTTCCGTAGAGTCAGAGTTAGGGAGGAGAGTGAGGGAGCGGAGGAGCGAGGCAGAGAGATGTGCAAAGGCGGAGGGAGTGATGTAGAGGTAGAGAATTCCCTAGGCAGACAGTGTTGTGCCTCGTAGTTCTGGCTTTAAAGCATGCTGCGTGCCACACATACAGTAGGAGCAGAGGCCATGACAGAGAGAGGGAGGGTGTGTGTGAGAATGTTTGTGTATGTGTGAGGATGTGTGTGTGTGTGTGTGTGTGTGTGTGTGTGTGTGTGTGTGCGTGCGCATTTCAGGCAGACAGCATCCTCTTTTCTGCCTGTTGAGCCCCCCAGTCCTCCTCAACATTCCGATCCTGCCCTGACTCTGCTAACTCTGATATCTTCATCAGACATGCCTGCCTGCAAACACACACACACACACACACACACACACACACACAGATTCACCCACAAGCACAAAATGCATATATGCATGCTAAGACAAACACACAATCACACAAACATGCTAACATACAAGCTAATGCAGATGCCGCCCTGTGCAAGTTCACAGACACATTTTATTGCCTAGACTAACACACACTCCCACAAACATACACATAAAACTGTTACACATTTTCAGCCGTGTTTGATCACGCTCATAAGGATGATTGTGCCTTCTGTATTGATTTGTGTGTTTTTGCCTGTGTTCATATGTTGTGGTGTCTGTGCTTAGCCTGAAATTAGAGAGGATGGAATGAGGTCTTAGGTTGATGAGAAGCCATCCGCTATAAACCAATGTCATGCATTGATTTTCCTGGTAATGAGTTCCCAGAATGTAGACATGCACAGAGGCGTTGAAACACACACACATGGTACACGTGCACATGTCACATGCACTCCTCTCTTCAGGGAAACATACATAAAAGATAGGTAATGAGAATATGTGTCTAAAATGTATCTAGAGAGGTTATAAAAATGTAATGTCTTGCAGATCGGTTTATGTTGAACATCTTTCAGGGTGTCATCAGAGCATCTTGCAAACAGTCATAACTAGAGAATTGCACCACATGCTGTTAAAATTTTAAAGTCATTTCATTTCATTGCTGTTTTTTTTTTGAAGGGAAAACATCCTTTTTTAGTCAATGTAATTGTTTTAGCTAACCATACACATCAAATCTGTAAGAGTGGCAGTTTCTAATGAATATCCCCATGCCTAACTGAGCTGTGGCATGTGCCTCCAGTTCCTGTTAATATTTGCTGAAGTGGTGCATGCGCTTTTATTGCAAATCGTGCTCTGGCACAAATCCGAACTCTGTACTGTTCACCCCTCCAAAATTAGTCAGGAGAGCCTCGCTTTCCTAAAGACTCTTTCTTTATCTCCACACCCCTCTCTCTCTTCCCCTGCTTCTTTCTCTCCCCTGCTGAGAGGATAAGGGCACTCCCACTCTTAGTCAACTGTAGAGCATTTACACTGAGGTAACTGTAAGGTTAGCTTGATCAGCTTTTAGTTTGGAAACTTTGGCACCTGCGGTGGAATGGGCCCTCAGGCACTTTTGCTTACTTCGCCGAAACTTTTCCTTTCAGTGTTTACCTCAGTTGCCCGGTCATTCTACATGTGACTGTGCAACCTTTCTTTTTTTTTAATCAATTATACAACAGAAAAGAGTCGCATCATGTGGTTTGTCCGAATGGATTCATTTTTATTCCTCGCTTTGATGCTCTGAAAATAATTTTCTCTGGCATAGGTCATGTGATTCTTCAGGAATCTAATCAAATCGCACATTCTAGCAATCTTTATACTTGTGAAGAGAAATTCCTCCGAGCATGTTCCCTCCCTGTACAGCTGCAATTCAGTCAGCTCCGCTCCTGGCAGCATATTCCAACACCAGCTTGTTAAACAATTTCAAATCTCAACGCCAACTCTAGCCTATTCATACATATACCCCCCCCCAACCCCCCCCCCCCAAGCCCTCCCTCCATCCTTCCATCCCTCCCTCTGTCCCTCCTCTGATCCCATTTCACAGTGGAACCATCAGGAGCTTATCCCGATCTCAGCCTTGGCCGGGGGCCCAAAGCAGTGCATGGCCCGCCTGAACTCAGCTGTGAACTCTCAACCTTTCCCTCAGCGCCCTTCCCTCTCTAGTTTGCTGGCTCCCCCTTTACCCCGACTCCAGCTCTGCCTTTTTTAGGAGGGTTTTGGATGAGGGCCTCGATATGCAGTGGATGCTCTTATGCACAGTTTACAGGGCACGTCTAAACACACTCAGGGTGTCGAGTAGAGCTCAACAATAACATAAACTCTCTGCTATTATCCAGACAGCAGCCAGCACACCAACCAGCCTCCCAGCTAGGCAGCCAGTCAGCTAGCTAGCCAGGGAGTCACTCTGCTGCATGCTGTCAGTCAAACAACCATCATGGCAGTGGCCCCTCCCATCAGCCAGCCAACCATCATGAATATTAAAAAGCTGGGCTAACTAAGACAGCCCTGAAAAATGTGTCCCCCGAGCAGGAAAAGGCTATTGGGTTAATTTTCCTTTTTCTCACTTCATTTTTAAAACCACCAAGTATGTCAACTGGCATTGGCTGGTGGCTAACGATGGACGTCCTGGCCAAAAAACTGTAAGTCTCTGTTTTAGTCATCACAGACACAAACCAGCAGCTTTAGACCCGACAAGACCTCTGCTTTCCATGTTGCCCTCGGCTTACTTCTTTTCTCCTTTTCTCTCTATCCCTCACAGCCCCTTCCAGCCAGTGTTGGGAGTTACTGTAATGAGACTGGGGTTTTAAACAACTGAGCCTGGCCCATAGTAGTGTGTGCCACTGGATATGCTATTCTGGCCTCCGTGGCCCTCATCCTGCTTATTCTTTGCTGACCTTGAGGGGTCACAAGAGGGTCAGGACGAAGACATTGGCCCAAGTTCGTACAGTAAACAGGGCTGAAAAATTATATTTATTAATCTAATAGTTACAGTCAAAGCCAGAAGTTGGGACTTAAATTGGGAAGTCATGTGAGCTTCGAGTTTGAAGAGGATGTAAACTTCCAAAAGACTGGAAGTTGGTGTGTTCAGCATACTGGGCATTTACAGTGTATTTATTTTCCAGATAGACATTTATGGTGGGGCTTCATCTATGAATGGACAATTTCATTTTTCCTTTGGAGTAAAATTCAAACCGAATCCCAGACTTCAGATGATAGAAAGCACCACATTCCCAAGATTAGACATTTTCTCAACAGGTCCGGACGTTGTCCAGCTTTCCTCTCAAAATGTTGCGAACAACAGGAGACTGTCTGTGTCAAAAGCGTACTCACCTATTTGAAATACTTCATTTGGTCCAGGGGAGCAGTGGTGCTTGGGTAGAGCATGCAGAGGCAGGGCATGGCGTGGGTTATACCGTGGCTGCGTAGCAAGTTTGTAATTTGGTCATAGATAACAGTCTCTTGCTGTTCTTTGAATTTGTCTGACAATTTTAGCTTTGGTCCTTACTGACAGAAGTTCCCGAATCTTATCATCTCTCCAGTTAGACTTTTTTTTGTGTGTGTGTCCAGCATTTTGTAAATGACCCTTCCTCTACACCCTCAGGTGTTTGTTCTCTTCTGGTTTCATGTGAGCCACCTGATAGAAACATCATCAACACACGGACTCGCTTGTTGTGAATTTTCTGGACAGTTACCTGCTTTATTCTCACATGGGCTCAATCACACATTACAAGGTCTCTGTACAAGGGAACTGGCAGGATAAAGTCCATTTAGTGTCCAATTCAGCTGATTTGGACATTTGCGTTCTCACATGCAGCTCTTCCGGGTAATGTCTAGATATTTTTTTATGTTGTAGTGCATGTATGAAAGGGGCTAGTGATGCTGAAAAGTTTTCACAGGGATGACGGCTGTGGCTCTGTGTCCACACTGGGCAGTGCTGGTGATGTTGGGCATGCTGTGCAGGTAATGTTAGATAACGTGGCTGACCCTGTCTGGGAGCAGCGTGCAGCCAAGGTGCTGACAGGACCGAGGTGCTCCGTAGCTGTAAACCCCTACCTCTGCCCGTGTTGCTGAATGTCAACCCAGCACAGGGAGCTGGAGCTAAAAGTGTCATCATATCAGCTCTCGGCTGTGTTCACAGAGAGAGGTAAGGAGGGAAAGAAAGATAGGAAGGTAGGATTGGTCTGCTCCATGGGAAGGAACTGGCAAGGGTTTATGACACTCTGTTGGCTTCTCATATTTTGCTCTGAAGAGATTTGACCGTGTACATGTATACCCACACTTGTGTATGCTTGTGTATCTGAGTCTCCATGGGTATATGACTTTATCCTCTGTGTGTCTGTTTGTGCCTGTGTGTGTGTGTGATCTCAGTGACACACATCCCCTTTTATAAAAGAGGCACATCACACTACAGATGACCCTGTTGGATGGCGATGGCCCTTTTAACTACAGCACCCTGATGCAATCCGCTGTAAATACATTAAACCGAGCTGCAGAGGAAGAAGCTGCTTATCCATCCTCTCTGCCTCCTTTTCCCTTTTTCTTTCCCTATCTTGCTTTTACTCTATCTTTATCTCTTTCTCCCTCTCTCTTGGTCCCTCTCTCATTTGCTTTATATCTGTTTCACGGCATTTGTCTCATTCTCGTTTTTCTTTTATCCACTTTCTGGTTTCCCTCCCCTTTCGCTACCTCTATCTGAAAGTACTGCATGCAGACACTCCCCAGTCTCTAAGCTTCGCTGACTTAAACTCTGCCGATCTGGTTTAGCCCCCTCCTCTTAGCATTACTGCCTGCTACCCACCTTTACCACCAACCCCAGCCCTCACCGCCTCTCACCCCGGCTGGCCATAAGTCTCAGCCCAAACCTGCCTGCAGGTCACAGGGAGTGCCAAAGGTGCGATGAGTGACGTGGCACTCTGGCTGACCCCTGGCAGCTTGGCAGGGCTGCCTCCCTAATGAGATTAGCTGGGTAATGCCGACTCTGTGTCTGTTTCTCCTGCCGCCCAGCCCGGCCCACCCTGGGGCTCTTTATTTAGCCAGCAGCAGGACAGGGTGTGCCAGCATTCGCAGGTCGAGGGCAGGACAGGACCCACAAGCCCACTGCCCTCCCTCGTCCCTTCCCCCTACCCCATCTATCTGTACTGCCCAGCCTGGGTTTGTAGCTTTACCATTCTGCTGCTGCATTGTTTTTGTCTCTTGTTGCGGCTGTGTGTCAAACTCCCTCAATGTATCTCCGTCTGTCCCACTCTGTTTCTGTGACTTAGTGTCTGTCCGTCTCTCTCCATCGTTCTCTGCTCTCTCATCATTCATTAGACACACAGGTAAAAGTGCCCTTTAATGGCTCGACTGAACAATACTGGGCAATGATCAAACAATGCCTTGATCCCTTGAAACACACACATACACACACTCTGCCCCGAGCCAGGCGACCGAGCAAGAAACCCGGGAACCTCGGCTCCCATGCATACGTGTGACTGGCTTTGATGATTGCTCATAGCAGCGGAAAGTGCAAAGCTGCTCACTGTACCGCCCTGCGAAGACACACAGACTTAGACAGTATTACCAAAGCTGTGGCCACCAGCCTGGAACTAGTTAGGTGGCCAGACAACTAGTACGCAAATATAAAATTTGCCTCATTCAGAGCATGATGCTAAATTTACTTTCTCTGTATTACTGTAACCCTCTTTGCCTCTTCAGCCTCTTTTGTCCCTTTGTTTAGGTGGCTCTGAGAGATGTTATTAGTACCCTTATTAGCAGTGAGAGAGTTTAAGTGCCAATTAAACGCCTACAACTTTGTCACCATGACAGAGTGTTTTTATGAGAGGGTCCTCGACAGACAGGGGGCCTCCCGTGGCACAGGTGTGCCCCTCTCAGCTCTAGGGTCACTTTCATCCTGGAGTGTGTGACAGCTCCTGTGAGCCTGACAGTGCTGTGTAGCCCAGCCCAGGTGTCCAGGTGTTCTTACTTTCTGAATGTGATTGTGTATGTGTGTGTGTGTGCACCAACACCTGCTTGGCTGTGGCCCTGGGGCACAGACAGGTTCAAGTTCCACCCAAACAAACATCCTGTACCAATCGCTCATTAGACATGTGTGTGCATGTGCGTGTGTACGTGATTGTGTGCATGTATGTTTGTCTGCATACGCCTGGCAACAGTGTGTGTAGCCAACATACTAATACTATATGCCCTCTGTACTCATCATTTACACTGAGGGATTGTGTTACCTAAATGTGTCAAAGTCTGCTTTTGTGCCGACAGTCAGCCAGCTTGCTCTTCACCTTGTGATTGCTCTTGATCACATTGGCTTCAGGTTCTGACATTTTGTGTCCCTGCTCATCTCTGGCCACGTGAGAACACCATGGACAAATGTGTCATCCTCAGCCAAGAGCAATATTTAGAGAGGTGAATTAGCTTTAACCCGAATCCCATTCTTTGTGTTTCAGTTTAACACCTCTCTCTTTCACATAGACATGCCAGAATGCGCGCTGAAAAGACCTCGCTCTCTCTCCTTCTCCCTCTTTATCTATCGCTTCAGCACAGACAAGTCACAAAATGCACGCTGAAAAGAACAGAGATACACATGCACACACACGCACACGTGCACATACAAACACACACACACACACACACACACGCACACACCGTCCCCCACCCCCATATCACATTGCTGATATGAACCTTTAGAAAAGAGAAAAGAAATCCTGTTGAATGAAATGAAATTGTGAGGTGGATTTAGAGGCCTCCATGTTAATCTCCAAAGAGAACTGCAAACATAATAGCCATGCAGTTGGATGTACAAGAAACTTAATTAACCGGAGACCTTGTCCATAGATGGCAGGTCAAGGGAATCTCACCCACACAGCACCTCATCTTTTCTAGTCGAGGCATTGCTCTGCATTTCTACAAACTGAAGATCTCCCTCAACCTTTAAAAGTCTGTTTACATCTTTATAAGTCCCATGAGCACATACAGTATTTCCCTGTATATGTATGTATTGGCATCATTATGTGAGCGGCTTATCCAAGCTGTGTTCCCATCTGTAGCTTTCACTTCTGAGTTGCCAGTTCCAAATTTCTAAGTGATGACATGCTTTCTTGCAGAGAGATATGGGTAATAAGGGGCACATCACATTTTAATCGTTATACGAGAACGCCGCCTTTGCACTCTCCCTCTGAAATGTATATTTAAACAGCATAGTGGATTTAATTGTATTGTTAAACTGGAGTCCAAGTTAATGTTTCTTTTACCCATTTTCCTGTCCCTCAATTTTTGTCAAGAAGGAAGTAAAATACATTAAAACATGCAAAAATGTCTTACAATAAACACATGCATGGCATTAATATGAGAAAAGGGAATTTCTGTTCAGCTGGAGTTTAAGAAGTCATGCTTATATACATCTCAGATATTTCCTATGAACTGCAATGCACTGCAGGATTGTGTAGTGTGGCATTTCTAACGATCTGGCTCATTTCATGTTGGTGGTGTATATTTTGGCAGAATGGTTGGTTTGGTTAAGCTGAGGGAGGTTAGTTTAATTTAAACCGTCCGTTTTGTTTAGCTTCATTACGAACAATTTTACACTTACTTGAGCACTCCCAGTGACACCAATGAGAGCAAGCCCCACGAGTTTGTGAGAGACTTTTCGTAATGCACATGTGCACATCTGCAGTGCATGTCTTGTTGCACAAGTGTGTGTTTGGGTTATCCATCTTTACCTCTGAGTGTGTGTCGCGGCATGGTGCCCAGTTCAGGATCTGTGGGGTGGCCCATCATGGTGTGCCCCTACAGGGACACTGGAGCAGGACAGCCCCTAGCCATATGGCGGGGATCCCTGGTAGGTTGGCTGGCCAGTCACTTGGACCGCAGCACACACACACACACCAGCCACCTCCCTGGAGACTGAAGACTGAGGCTTTGTTCAGTATGCTAGCACAAGGGGGTTTGTGGAGTCTTAGAGCTTCGGACTTTACTGTGCTTCGGGCCCCACACACTGTTGCATTAGAAGTAAAGGAACCCCACAGACTGTCATATTTAAAGATGGATGAGGTAGATGATAGAGCTTGCAACCAGACTTTCAAAAGACTTCCATTTCTGACCTCAGTCAATTGTGAATTTGAATTCTTTCTTTTTTTGTATTTTTGGCAACATGTTCAAGATTTGCACTTCTAGACGAGACTAGATCAGCCAATGCCAGAAAAGAATACAGGAAAAGAGAAAAGTAAACAGGAAAAAGGAGTAATTTTAAGTGTGTGAGTGTCAGTGGGGGTAGAGAGAAAGAGCGAGAGTGGAAGAGAGTGCATCTGAGGTGGAAAGTGTCAGAGGGTTAGAGTCAGATAAACAGATTAAGAAAGTAAGAGAGGGAGAGGAGGATAAAGTAGTCAGAGACAGGGGGAAAAAATAAGGGCATGAACATCTTGTAGAGAGAGGGAGAAAAGAGCAGCCAGAGAGAGAGGAAGACAGAGAGAGGATCCCTCTGGATGTGGAGATTGTAACATCACACTGTAGGGTCCCTTATGGGACAGCCGCAGACGGAGCACACTCCCTGCTGCATGCAGGAAGAGGAAGCTTTGCCAGCATGGAAAACATACAAGAGAAGAACGAGAGACGAGCGGAGCAGAGAAAAACGCAGTTCCCCCCAGAGACGAAGTGGGAATTTTCTGCTAGCACAAACACTATGTAGGCAGATAGCTAAGGAAGAAGAGGGGAGGAGATGGTAGAGAATAAGTAAAAAGAGGGATGCTGGAGTAAGGGGAAAGGGAGCGGGATTATGCACAGTGGAAATGGTGGGAAAGTAGAGGGGAAAGGTTCAGAGAAGAAAAGCAAAGAGGTTATACTTTGCAGAAGTCAGATCAATTGATTTGTAACATGACTGTGTAATGAGGAGGGACACAAGTTCACAGTGTGTGTCAGTAGAAGTGGGGTGATATAATAGTGTGTGAGGCACAAAGTCATCCCATGTGACTAAAGAGAGGTTTTTGCTTGGTTTGAAATCGTGATCGACATCATCACAGAGCTACATTTGTACAACAGTTAAAATTTTAGCATGACAATCTCTATGGTAACGCACAGAAATTACCAATAGCAGAAATTACTATTAAAAAAAATAAATTAATGGTGAATACACCACAGTTTGTGCAGTGGTTGGCATTGTTGCCTCAAAGCAAGAGGGTTCCTGGTTCGCATCCAGGGTAGAGGGTTCATACCCCAGGGTGGGGGAGCCCTTCTGTGTGGAGTTGCATGTTCTCCCCATGTCAGCGTGGGTTTTCTCCGGGTACTCCGGCTTCCTCCCACAGTCCAAAGACATGCAGGTTAGCTGGTGACTCTAATTCCTCCTAGGTGTGAATGTGAGCGTAAATGGTTGTCTGTCTCTATGTGTCAGCCCTGTGATAGTCTGGCGACCTGTCCAGGGTGTACCCCACCTCTGGCCCAGTGTCAGCTGGGATACGTTCCACCCCTAACAGGTTAAGGG
Source organism: Epinephelus moara (assembly GCF_006386435.1). Classification (NCBI taxonomy): domain Eukaryota; kingdom Metazoa; phylum Chordata; class Actinopteri; order Perciformes; family Serranidae; genus Epinephelus; species Epinephelus moara. Next base: position 17,942,166 of record NC_065513.1, read on the forward strand.
GTTACAGATAATGAATGAATGAATGAATGTAATACAGATATCATGTTAATAATACACGTATGATAATATTGTCATAAGAAAAATACTTTGTCTCTCTCTTTCCACCTCCCTACACCTACATTTTGCACTAGATAAAACACACAATAAAACAAAGTTAAAGAAAATTGATGATAGCATAATTATTAATATTTTTAAAATTTATCGCAATAATAATGTTAACATGTATTCTTTTGGCCATATAACTGTTTAGTGCAAATCTGATATCGGCCAGCCTTAGTTTATACCTTCATTTGTTGAATTTTTGACCCTTAGTGCAATCACTGCGCTGATCACCATGGTGAACACTGTGGAAACCCATTAAGCCTTTATTATAGGGTGTAACCCTTGACAACCACTTTGTGTATTAGGACGCCTAACATTACCCAGAAGGCCCCCCCCATGCCAGTATGAGGTTCGATACAATATCTATATATATCTATAATGTCTGTGTGTGCGAGTGTGTGCACCGCAGGGTAAGTGTGGAGGGGGCAGATGAAAAGTGCCATTAAACCCGAGTAACCTAAGTGGTGTATTAGTGCAACTCAGCCGGAGCCATGGGGTCATCAGAGAGGCTCTGATCATAGGTCAGAGTGTGCTGCTGTGAAATGGGACATTACCGCTCACCAATACAGCAATAAATACAGAAAGAAACTTTAACTGCTGTAAAATATGAGGCAGCCCTCTCTTTTCGCAGCGTATAGGGTGTGCATAACTGAGGGTGTGTGCACACGCACGCAAGAACGCATGTGCTTAAGTGTGTGTCTCGGGCTGTGGTTTTGCTTGAGGGAGGGAAGAGGATGGGGTTAGGGAGGGGTTTAATATGCTACTTTAGCCCTCGGGGGGCTGTACAGTTGAAAGTCAGTGCATGAGGCGTGCAGAATCACACCAGCCTGCAATACAGAGGGACTGGGGGTGGTGGTGGATTGGACGGGGGGTGGTGGGGCTGCTGCTATAAAAAGTGAAATCATATCACTTAGCAGCTGAGTGCAGATAAAGCTGTGTTTGAACTGGGAGGCATAAATTATACATTGTAAACAGAGCGTTGGGAGACTACGGCTCGTTTAAATTATGACAGAGGGTAGTTTTTCTCCTCTCCCTTTTTCCTTCCCGCATAGTTTTCCTCCTGTCCTTTCTTCCTTCCCGCACTTGTGTTTCTGCTGCTCTCACTCACTTTTCTTCCCATCTCTCAGTCTAATCCCGCTGACTTTTTGTACTTCATGCTTCTGTTTTTCACTTTTCTCAATCACCAGGCACCTCCACGCACTGACATAACTCAATCACGTTCTTTAATTGTTTGCTGTTTGAAGGCTGAGGATAAGCCATTTTCGCCTAATGTGTCTGTTATCTCTTTTAAATGTTTTAATTTGCTGCTTAGTTATGGCTTCCCATTGTTAAATGGAATGATACCTCCTTTCGCCTGCCCCCCCCCCGCCCCAAAAGCCCTCTCCTACAGTGTCATTGAGAAGTAGCGTTCCACACACATCATGGATGGTGGACAAAACCGGGTGAGCAAGGTGGCAGGGCTCTAGATGATTTGATCAATGTACCCCTCCTGCATAGTTCAAGTTGGGCGAGTTTTTTTTTTTTTTGTTGTTTAAAGGTGCCTCCGTCCCTCCTGACAAGTGCGAGGTTATTGATCAGTTTATTCTATTTGCCGTTGACCGCTCGGCACCGTCTCTGTGCTCACAAGTCAATAGTGGAGGATTGAGAGGGTGATCGCCTCCCCTGACCTCCCCTCCCTCAATCTCTGACTCCTCTCGTCCACCTTACCACACATACACACACACGTATGGAAGAACACACAGGCATGCACAAAATGAATGACTCTCTCTGCCCGTTGTACCCACACCTCTGATCCCAGCTACAATTTTGATTAGTCTTGAAGTGCTGCAAGGTCAGGGCAGGACTGTGTGTGTATCTGGTGTTAGCTGATGCTGTCAGATAAAGGTCTTAAGCTCTGTTGGGGTGGGTGCTCTGTTTTTTTTCCCTGTGTGTGTGTGTGTGTGTGTGTGTGTGTGTGTGTGTGTGTGTGTGTGTGTGTGTACACATGTGTCTGTGCCAGGGTGGGTGTAGATTGCGTCTCCTCCAGAGGTGATCGTGGCCACTCTGTAACAGGGATCAGTGACCTTGCCCTGTTTGGCAGACGCTTTTCAAATTGTGTGTCTCTGTGTGTGTTTATGCATACATGTTTGTTCTTGTACTGATTAGGAAAGTAAGGGCTGTTGGACCGTGTTCAGATCAACAACAGCACTGTGTCGAAGAAAAACAGAGAAACACGTGGACTCCATTGGTTAGGGTGATTGCTCCAGGTGCAAGCGCACAGATGAAATACAAACCACAAAGACCAGTCTTTAAGTGTAACAGCAGTTTATGGTCCTTTGAGGCAGAAAATTTCAACTCGGATTTATCAAGGCAGCAATAGTGTGCTCCACTGTGTCAATACTTAGAGGGTAAATCATAGAATAAGCATAGTGCTTTACAGCGAAGCTACGTGGAGTATGTGATGGTAGATATTTGGTTGACCAACAAAGTACATTGCCAGGTGCCAACTTTCTTTTGCCAGACAACCCTGCTGGAGCCTTGCCCGGGAACCAGATGAATCTGCAGGCTCATGTTTTATTTGCTCTGGCAGATTCATCTCGTTATTGTGCTGTGATTGGCTGTTTTAACCAAGTGGACCTGGTGATCGCTCAGCACTACGTAACTTGTTAATAACTTGCTGATAATGCCCCTTGGAAATCAGAAAATTTAACTGAGGGTTTCCAGATTCCAGATTTGGTCTGGCAACGTCCGGCTTACTGGAGCCCACTGAGACGACACCTTCATTGCACAAATCACACAGTGCACACAGTGATCTCATTGAAATGAATATGAAAGGTGTAATATTTGAAGCAACGCTATCATCAGACTAAATGCAGCCTTACAGGTTTATGGGTTAGGTTTCTTAACAAAGTTATTTTAAAGTTATTACTGTGTTTGAATAAAAAAAAATGGAGTGCAGATTCTGGGTGATTATTAAGTGAGTGGAACATCTCAATGCGTCTAGCAGCTCCAATATGTTTGCATCCCAACGCCTGTGCTTAACTGGGAAAATTGTAAATTTCCTTTATTTTTGGGTTACGAATTAGCATAACTCGGTTTCTCTCTCTGCTCATCAGCGCTGCTTCATTTCAGGACTTAGTTCATTTATGAAGACCAGACTGGGGGCTGCAACCCCTTGCCTCTCCATGGAGCGAGAGGAGATAATTATTCTCTTTCTGACTCACACATTTCGATGAAAAATGCATACAGCTGGGACTAGAAGCAGCTTATCAAAAGGTTAACTCTTCCCCACAGTTGTCTGTGCCTACAAAGGGGAGCATTTCCGACAACAGTGGCAGCGTCGGGGCCACTTTGTGTTTTCCTGCTGTTTTGTTTGGGTGTTTTCAACATTGTCGTGACCCGCCGCTGGCCCGATGCTTTGTTTTCCCGAAGTTAACTTTCAATCAAGAGACAAGCCAGCTGTTGTTTGTGTTGTGTTCTGTACATCATTTCTTAAGCAGTCGTCTGAGTGCAGACTCACAGCAAAATGATTCTAACATGAATTTATATACAGCACACACTTATTTCGTGTTATCAACTTTCAGCTTTTTCTATACAATTAAACACATGCAAACAAACATGCAAACCAGTTTAACAATAATAATAATCTCTGGCAACAATCATCGAGTCTGACGAAGCAGGACATTTTTTTCTGGCCAACGTACACAATGTGCTGTATTCAGTATGCACATCATTGTGCTTGATAGCTCTTTAGATCATCTCATTGAGATTCAAAAATCTTTTGCCTTTTTCACCTTCACGTACACTGTATTCCCACATACACTACTGTCACTCATTCATACACACGCATGCACACACGCAGAGTTAACACACACACTCACACTTGAGGCCTTATGTGGAAGGAGCGCTGCCTGGGAAAGTGATAGCAAGAGAAAAGAAGCTCTGGAGAGTGAGTTATCTCTTTAGATGTCATTGAGGGGCGCCTCTTTTCTCTCCCTCTCCTTCCCTCTATCATTTTTCCTCTTTCTTCCCCTCTCTCTGTCTCCCTCTCTCTTGTTCCCACTTGCTCTCTCAAATCATGCTCGCCTCCAGTGGTATTCAGACAGTCCAAGGACAAAGTAGAGATATGCTGGGAGCAATGGACTGTCCGTCAGTGTGTTTGTGTGCGTGCCTGAATGTGTGTGTGTGAGAGAGAGGGGTTGATGTTGAGTCTTTGAAGCTGTTCTCCCCTTGTCCTGACAGATCAGAGTCTCATCCCACTCCGTTTAACCCCCTGATGCTACATCACACACTCGCACACAAACAAAACACACTTTTCAGGCTGCTGAGGACACACATAACAACACAATGCACAGCTTGCTGTTGTCGAGGTCGTGCCCTTGTGTTTAAGGACTGTTACGTTGATTTCATGTGATATTTAGTGACTTGTCAAGGTGAGTTTAATGAAATTAAATGGTTCATTTTCATAAAGAGGTAAGATTTTTTTTTTTTTTAGCTTATTCACAGGTCTGAGCCGTGTATTTGTGGGCACCAAGCCAGGGGTCTCTATATTATTAAGTCATGCAGTGTGTCAGTGTGGCCTTGGCTTGTCTGACTTAACCAGACTGAAGTAGATGGCCCCAGGGTCTGTGACCCTGACAGAGGCACACACTCACACACCTACACACAAAACCAACCAGATGCCTGACCTACTCCCCTCATGCCACACACATACACACACGAAATCCATCCCGGAGACAGATTTCTCCCTCTGTGTGTGTGACGCCCCTGCTGCGCTCTCTCAGACAAACAGGGGAAATCCTCCTTGTCTTGCCTTGTCCATCACAGGCCATCTCACTGTCCCAGCGCACGTGGGCCGTTGCAGACCCTCCCCCGACCAGGCTCCAATCCCAAGAGATTTAAGCAACACGCACGTATCCACATGCACAGGCTGCTTGGCTCCAGCCAGGTTCCCCTGACGCAGGGACACACGCAGGCAGGAAGTTGGAGGAGAGGTTTGTGTCAGTTTGCTTCTCTTAGAACACTTCAGGTCTGACCCTCTCTTGACCAGGCGGCTTCCTCCTCCTCCATCTCTCCGTAAACAACCACATCCCCGCGACTGAAGGCGCGTCGGCTCGCCAAGTGTAATAACATCACTCATGTTTTGATGTGAGGCGGGACGTCTACGTGAGTTAGGGAGGCTGACTCACATAGATATGTTTGTGTGTTGTTATGGTTGTGTGTAGCAGAAGAAACCTAATGTGTGTATGTGTTTCCGTCTGGGTTTTCTCTGATTGCAGGGATGGCAGATCTTCGTCATGGAGGAAACCATGTTAACCTGTCACCTTAGCAGTCTTCTCCTCCCACTATTTATCCATTGTAGTCTTTAAAACACACCCGCCCATGCACGCGCACGCACACATGCTCACACACATAAAGAGGGGTTGTCCACTGATCTTGTTGAGTGTGTGTCAACTCCATTAGCACATTCCCAGATAGGGCCAGAGCCCTCTTATCTGTGGCGACCCATTAATTACACTTTGTTCCCTTAAGTGATCTATTTCAGACCTGCCCCGCCCTCAACACCCACTCTCTGCTATCTCCACCCCTGGCCTGCTCCTCCCCCTCTCCTCTCCTCTCCTCTCCTCTCCTCTCCTCTCCTCTCCTCTCCTCTCCTCCATCTCACCCTCTCTGTATGTGTTACAATGCATGGGATCACAAGGTCAGATGACAAGCAGCTCTATACATGCATAGCAGGTGTATGTCTGTGCGTCTATGTGAGACAGAAAAATGTAACATCTCTTATAAAGGACCTAGCTAGTGGATTTAGATGTTAAATTTCCCTTGCAGTGGACTCCAAACTGTGTGGAGATCCCACAGTCCAGTTTACCACGCACCCTGCACCAGGGAGATGCTAAGCAGTGAGAGGTGTTCAACCAAGCAGTGTTCAAACTATTGCTGGTTAGCCCAAGTAGAAATCTGTTGGGTTAAAACCAGGGGGCTTGCATGCATATCATCTAACCTAAGGATCCCACAAGTGTATGTTTGTACATTTGACTTTGTGTTTACTGTTGTGTACGCCTTCAGTTCAATACAATCCAAGGCGATAGAGAAAAATTCAAGCTAAGTAGAGATAGTAGTTTGCTGTTCCTTTTCATGTCCTAAAGTCAAAAGGCAGCAGGTTTGTGTTAACGTAGATGTGTTTTCTCAGCTTTGTTGGAGATTGACACAGGTGACAAATCGTTGCATAAAATATCAATCATTCATGTCCACTGTGAAGCTTTTTTTAATAGTTTGTTGTGCCAGCCATGTTGCTATAAGGTTATCAAATCTGCTTCATGCTTCTTTGTACCAAGTGTACACCCTAGCATTGTACAGGACATGCAACAAGGCATTTTATTCCTCATTGTAAGCAAAAAAAGCAGCAATTGTGGTGCTGTATAAACAGCAGGAGACAAAGACTTATTTGGTGGAATATTAAGGAATTATTTTTAAAAGATTCCCTCACCGTGCTGCCAGTTTTTAATACCTTTAGATGCTTTGCAGTTATACCTTGCATTGCACAAAGCATGTGCCACTGGTGTTAATGGCTGTGCACTATAGAGCTCAGACAACCTGGTCAGTGAGGGAGGGCTGTATGTAAGGTGTGTGCGATCACTATGGCCTTGTGTAGATGGGGGTTCCCACACTCAAAGCTGTCTATTCTGTGACCATTGATTCTGAATGCCGCCTGTCTTTCTTACAGGTGCAAGGGGGCCTCTCTTACCCCTCTCCTCCTCCTCCACCTCTTTTGTGACTGAGTGATGTGTGTATGTCTGATATTGTAGAAGTGTTAGTGTGCGTGTGTGTGTGTGTGTGTGTGTGTGTGTGTGTGTGTGTGTGTGTGCCAGACCTCATTGTGTTGAAGTGGAGCAGAGGTTGTGTGTTTATGTGAGTGAGGAGTGAGTGTAGTATAGTGAAGTGGTGTAGCGAGTGTGCAGGTTGGCTTGGATTTGGTTATATAGACTCTGTGCTTGTGTGTGTATGTGCTGGTGGAGATGTACGCATGCTCCGTCTCCACCAGTGTCTTTGGCAAGGTTGTCTGTCCTGACCCTTGCCCAGGCGTCATGATGTGTATGTGTATGTGTGTGTGTCAGGGTGTGTATATACATGCACTTGTGCCTATGTGAGTGCACGTATACGCATGCATGCAGTGCCTCCACTAATGGACAGTCTTTGTGGGGGCCTCTCTTTTCAGCCATGCTGCTTTTGAGACACATTGTGCCTGGGCATAGAAACAGAAGCTCTCCATTGCCCCTCAATAGGCCAAAAACAAAACCGTGTCAGGCGAGCTAGCAGCCCCTGAGTGTTTGCCATTTAAGTCCCAACCAATGGTGGTGCAGATGGAACAAAGGGCCTGGACAGGGAAGGAGGCCTACACTGTTTACAGTGCTAATGTCTGGGTGGCACTCCCAACAAGGCCCCTCCATACACATACATGTGTACGCACACTCAGTCACTCAATCTCTCTCTTTCTACGTCTCTTTCTGTCACATACGTACACTGAATCAACAGGTACATGCGCACAACTTGTGCATGTTTAAAACAAAAAACTGCCAGTGAATCTTGGACATGCCGGAGTGAACATTTGTCCTCCATAATGGAGAACATGGATACGTCTCTAGAGGCAAGAGAAGAATGGCTTATAAGAAAAGGAACAGCAGAATGTGTGCTATGTGTGCATCTGATTGTTTTCCAAAGCTGCCACGAATTCCCTCTATCACAAAGACATTCTCACAATTGTGTCTTGCTCGGTGTAGTCAAATAGATTTGTTAGTTATGAGCAAACACTGGGCTCAGACTGTCATTTCAAATTCTCCCTTTTAATCGAATAACTTACTTTATGTAATTTTGTCATTAACTCAACACAGATTTTTCTCTTTCTTTTTAGCCATGTCTAAAATAGTAATTCAGAGTTTTATCCCAGTGGCACCCAGGACACACTATCTTGTCTTTGATATGAGGAAAATCAGATTTGATTTGACTTTGAGTTTAATTAAAACTGTTTAATAGTCATTTTGGTTTTCATTTATTTCATATAATTGAGTGGTTTTACTGTAGAGACAGATTCCTATGAACATGTTTTCAATGCTGTATATTTACAGTGCTAACTAGAAAATTCAGTCTTAATATTTTAATGCACTTTGTAAATAAATCATTATTTAATGTCATTATTATTCCAATCCAAGAGGTAAATGTGATAAGGTGCAACTGAGCTGCCTCTCTTGTTCCAAAGTGTCTCATCCCATTTTGCTAGAGCAGAGTAAAACAACTGAATTGAGAGGTGCTGTCAGAGGCGAGGGCATGTTTGGGCTTTCGATTTTTACTGAAGAGGAGAGGGGAGAGTCTGACACTGGTATCAAATAGCTTGTGCTGTCCTTGGACCAGGGTTATCTTGTAAATACTGCGCTCCAAGTCTATAAAAGCGAGGGTCCTTTATGACGGCCAAGGCCACTCATTCACGTTAAAATAAAAAAGCACTCAGTGCAGTCTGGGTATGGAGGCGGCAAGTGGGGAAGGATAGATGAAGGGAGGGAACTGAAGGAGAAAGAAGTAGAAAGTACAGTCCCGCACTGTCTTTTGTGTGGAGTCCTTGTTGTCACAAGTTTTACTCTTCCTGGGATTATTATACGGAATGAAAAGTAGCTTACGTTGGGTGATGATTTCAACAAGTTAATGTGATATTCTCCTCTCTCTGGGCTTTCACTCGATTTTGTTTCTCTATGTCCCTCTTCTGTTTGTGTTTTATTCTAAGTAAATACAGAGTCCCCTCAGCGGCCCCTGTAGCTAGTGATTCAGGTTCCTCATCTCTGGATGTGTAATGAGTTCTGCCTTGTTTTTGTCTGACAACAACACACAATAATAAGCAAAGTAATTAAAAGCAGTACGAGGGAGATGGGGGGGGAGGGAGCAGACCCCGCTTACCGACGAGCATTAAAAATGAATTGCATTCAAGAAGCAGCAGTGGTATTACTGGTTTGATGAAATGAGCTCTGTTTTAGTCCTTTTTTTTGTTTAATTTTATTCTTTTGTAATGCACGTGTGTCTCTCCTGCCCCTGTAGACGCGTGAAGGCTTAGCACCATGTTGATTTTATTAAAAATGAAGACACATAGCGTAGCATAGCGAAAACAAAGTCTGATTATACCTATGTTACACTGTCAGTGGGTTTGACGTGGATGTCTTCACCCTGAGTGGAAATTGAGGGGTGGTGGTGGGGAGAGGAGGGAGGGGAGTAAATTTAGATTTAATTAGCTTTTTGACTGAGGACAACAGCTCCATGTTTTGTTACAGAGGACAGAGTTGCTCTGGCAGTGTGGCTGACCGGCTGTCACCTGCCTGGGCTCTCTTTGACCTCGTCTCCAGTGGCAACATGTCCTACCCCCTTCGACAGACAGCCACGTGGGACAAAATGACATTCTTGACCTTTACGCATGTCGGCAAGCAAGATGACAACACGCATAACTGACTGTACGCGCGTGTGCATCTCTCACGGACAGCAACACGCATTTAGGAACTAATACACACACACATATGCACGCAGTATCTGCAACACACACTGTGCACATACTCTCACACACACCATGGAAGATCATCTAATATCAGAGAGCGTCAGGGGCGGAAATCCGATCGTCTGACAACCAGGATACAGATAGCGATTCCCCACCGCTGATCCATGCAACAGATAGTTTCCACAAACAGCAGCCCGGCTAAGGTTACAGCCAGCCAGGGGCCCGCACCACCACGCACTGCTTTGGCTCACATCGAGATAAAACAAAAGCTTAGGTTACCATCGATAAGGAATCGATAAGAAAATACACTGTTTGTGTTCGAATTTTGATGAAAACTTTGACAAGAGGAAATGAGAAAATGTTTGCTTCTGCATGCAATAATATCATGCGCATCAGTCCTGTTAGGTATTCTGTTTTTGTAATTTTCGCCTCGTGATTATATCATTGTTCATCTCCCCTTTTTTTAATTGGAGCTCATTAAATGTTTAACCCAAATGTCAGTATATTTGATTAAGCACTCATAATTGTTTAAAGAAATTCAATTCACACAAAGAAAAGTATCATCACTTTACATTTCCCTTGCCTCAGAGTCCTCTTAATAATTTGAATATGTATTTATATTATAAATGAAGTAAAGAGATATGGCCCCCTTCACATCAATGTAATTACGAATCACAAAAAAAGTTTGATTCAAATAAAATAGGCCATTTGTACACAAGCAATTAACTGGTGCGGCTTTAAATAATGTAGCCCAGATGGAACCTAATTATAGTCGGCATGCTTTGATTCGGGCTTTCTGTCGGAGTATCACTCGGGGCGTCACTTTGGCTTTTCAGTCACCTAGCGTTTGTTTTGAAATTTGTGACAATCAGAGCCGATTACCATTTGTAACAGCATGCAGCGTTTGGTGCGGAGGGAAGAAAGCATGGCCCATAGCTATGGAGGAGTTTCCTTTTTAACAGCTCAAAACTCTGCTCCTCTGTTCCCTTACCTCACTGCACACAAATGATAACAACAGTGTGTGTTGGGGGGGAAGAGTGTTGGATTGTTTGGTGTTTTGGGGGAGGGAACAGTGCGTATGTGCTACATGATGTGTGAGTGAATGTATGTGTGAGTGTGTGTGCCAACCATTAGTAGATGCTTGCAAGTGACGATTGTGTTTGTGTGTGTGCGCGTGTGTCAGCGTCTTGTACCAGCGTAGAGTCAGAGGGAGATCAAACAGTCAGTCAATTACCTTGAGAGGGCTCCAGTGGCTGTGACAGAGTGGAGGAGGCTAAATATCCAGGATCAAATACTCTCCTCTGCCTGTCACATAATGAGGCAGCCTCACCAGGCTCAGACAACACACACAGAATGTTCAAACACAGGGCACGGGTTAGGCGCCGGACTGAAACTCTGCCATGACCTGAGCAGAGGGCACGGAAGGGGAGCTCACAGTGCAGACCACATACCTGCTATTTCCTGCATTACAGCGAAACATCCTCGTGGAGCTGTGTGTGTTTGTGTGTTGCCTCACCTCAAGGTTACAGCCATCATCATTCTACTTGCAGAAATAATCTCTGTTAAGCTTGCCATTGCCTAATGCTAATTACAAACACATTGTGAAAGTAAAGATAATTTTTTTTTCCTGCACTTCCCATGACAATACCCAATGTTATGGAGCGCACAGTAACATCATTATTGCATTTACAATAAATGAGGACATAATTGCATTTACAATAAACTTTATTAAATTAATGCAGTGACAATGATCTTGTTAAAATTAGCACATGCAACTTAATTGATTCACAGTTAATGCAAGAGAGCACACATAAATACACAGGGCACTTTTATTTTTAAAGTTTCATCAATTAAACACAAGATACAAGTTGTAATTAAACTGATTAAAGTGGAACGGCTCTCCGTCCACTATACAGTGTTTTAACAATACATGAAATCAATTCTCGTAAAAAAAAAAGAAATCTGCTTAGCAGCTGAAAAACTTTTCCAGTAAGAGACTGAAATTGAGGATAAAGTTGTACTCATTGGCTGTTTATGGGTTCACTTTACACACAAGACACAGCCAGATGACACCTCATCGATCCCCACATCTTTTAAAGATATTACTTTGATTTGTGGCATAGCTGAGGTAATTCTCTCTCTGTCTCTTCCCCTCTGTCTTTCTCTCTCCCTCTCTGTCTTTAGTGGCTAGTGAAGCCTGGTCATTGGGGTTCCTCCTCTAAATCAGTCGTCACATCTCGGCTTTGACAACATCCATTAGGTTCGACACACTTTGGCTATTAAAGGAAGAGTGGACATAAGCTGTTAAAGGCCTATTTAAGCCAGGGTGAGAGTGGGTTTATGTCTTTATGTGTGTGTGTGTTGTTGGGTGGGGGTGAGGCGGGGGGCTCCATCATATAGAGGGGTGGAGCTTAACGCCAGAGTCATTGGAGGGGCACAGGCTCATCTGCATATTGGCACAGAGACGCCCCCCTGGTGACCCCGGACTGCGATGGGATAGGGTGGAGAGGCTGGCGGCTGTTCCGGAGGAGTTCACCACCAGTTCAGGGTGAATGAGAGAGCGCTGCGGCATTGATCGCTTCTGCGGGAGAAAAAAAGAGGACAAAACAGAAGTAAAAACACTAGTGAGGGAGAGGCCGATGAGACAGGGGGAAATTGAGGAGGAGTAGAAGGTGGAAAAAAGATCACAATACCTCAAATTGGATATAAATGATAGATTAGAGGTGTGAGAGGGCTGTGTCTTTGTTTTCCAGGGATGGGTGTTATGTTGAGCCCTACACAGGTAGTAGAGTCACTGAGAGTGCGGGGTTATTGACTCCCATGATTGCCAGGCCAGTAAATTTGACCCAAGGCACTGACTGCAGTCAGCTTGCTATATAGTCCGCAGCACACTCCCTTATCTCAGAGTGATCGAGAACCCCCTTACATACCCGTACACACAAATGACACACACACAAACACACCACCAGCAACTGAACCCAAACCCACTCTCAGCCAAAGACCCCTCGCTTACCCTCCGTCTAACAATCATACACACAAACACACATGTGCACACACGCCATCTCCATTAATGCGTCCAGGCAGGGGTCAATCTAATAAACATGGGGTCAGTGCAGTGGTCATCAGAGGCCTGTCTATGGTGAGAGAGCCTTTAAGGTGCTTCCTAATTGTATCCCTGCGGCCTTCTAGTCTAGCTTTTTATAGCTGATCGCATGTACACAGAGGAGAAGGGAGGAGAAAGGTACTGAAGAGAGGAAGTGAAGGGGTATTTCTAATGTTCTACTGATTTGACTCATCCACAAGGGTAGAGGTTTTCAACCCTTTTCTGTCGGGACCAGTTGTTTTCACACAACCCTAACTGATTTCAGATACTAAGCTTATCCTTTTTCATTAATCCTCCCGAGAAAATTGTAGGGACACATTTTAATTTTCTTATCTTGTTGAAAACAAATGCAGGTCCCAATAAAAAAGTGTGCAAATAAGAATTCGGAAAAAGAAAACCCATTACTTCAAGGCTTGTGTTCACTCATCCCTCTGTCTGTAAACACATGTAAATTTTTCTTAGATCTATCTATCAAGGGATGAAACTCTTAATATCATCTCGCTGCAAACCTATTCTCCCTCTGGGAAACAAGAGGGCACCTCAATATGGCTTCTCAAGTCCAGTTACAGTAGTGTTGCTAAGCAGCTGAGCTGCTAGCCAGCGGCGGTAGAAACAAGCCATTATCTGTTAGTGCTCCCGCTGAATGGTTAGCGAGCAGGAGTAGGAGATGAGTTGGGCAACAGCTGCAGCCACGATCTGTTCCCATCATGGGTGCTCCAATGCAGAGCCGAGGTGTTCTGTAGCAGGACTAGCTGGCGTAGGAGAAACATAGAAACTGCCACTGACTTTGCATCCAGCTAAAAAGCCGGCCAGCGATACCCTAACCCTGAGGCGGGCAGGAACCCGAGGCGCATGTACCAAATTTCAAGCTCCAGTGTGACCCCAACTTGGGAACTGGCTAACCTGTAGGAGGTCAGAGGGAAACCCAGTACTGCTGCCTCCCCCCACCACCACCAGACCACTTGATATGCTCGCTGGTTACCTCTCTCCAGCTTCTGTCTTGCCTATCCTCAATCAGCCCTTTAGAATGAATGACTACCGCTCCACTGGTTTCGCTTAGTGCCCCTATTGTGCATAACTCTGGTTTTGTTGGAAGGCCTGAGACGGAAAGAGGGACGTGCAGTGGTGTTGATTATCAGGTATCCACTTGGATAACATATTAAGGCTGTCCCATTGGACTAATAGGTCATAGGCTGGCATGGCTCTCATACATTATGTCCAAGACTTGCATGGAGCAATGCAAAGCATTGTGGGAGTGATGAGCCTCACAAGATTAAAAATCTCATCTAATGGTATTTATGTTCACCTTTTGTGTTGCCACAGTAGGCGTATAGCATGCAGAGCAATATTTTTAATAGCATACACTGTCTTCTGTCTGCAGCTTTACAGCACAGTTGTGAACTCATGCTTCTCTTTATGTGTGTGTCTTTGACATGTAGGCACAGAGCGGCATGAGCTGACCTCCTGGTTGAGTTTCAACTCCATCTTCAGGTTCTTCAGCGAGGTCCTGGAGGCAAAAGAGGACGAGGAGGCGGAGGAGACCTCCAACATTGTCACCACTCGCAGCAGCTCCCTCAAAAACAAACACCAAGATTTGTAGAGGATCAACAAAAATGACTTGGAACAAGAGGAGAACGAGGAGCAAGGGATCAGATGGGGGGGATGCAAAAAGAGAGTCTAATGTTCCAGATCCTCTCTGCTGTTTTTTCTTTTTGTTCCTCCCTCTCCCCCTGTAACCTCCCTCCATCTTTCTCTCCTCACTCTTCTCCCCGAGTGTCATTTCTCCCTTCCAGCCCTCCCTGGCTCTGCACACACATAGCCTTGTTGTTGTAAGAGACAAGTGTACAGGGTCACCATGTATACATCACAATAACGTTTTGCATTACTTCTAGATGAGCGCAACTGTCAAAGCAATATGGGCCTGAGTGTTAGCGCTTCCCGTGGGCTGTGGCCTGGCTGCGGGTACGGGCCACGGCAGCAGAGATTAAGGCTGACAGGCGCTGTGCACAATGCGCTGTGGTGCACCTCTAATTGTCCTGACATCAGCCTGAACTGAGCTAATGCCCCGCCTGCCCTCCAGTCTGCACTACTCAGTCTCTCCCTCCTCTCCCTCTTCCCCCCTGGTCCTAAAGCCTGGGCTGCTTACCCCCGACATCAGCTCATGCTGTAAGGTATCCTCTGCTAAGGTCCAGTATCATTTCATCCTGATCAGTGCCCATCTTTTTTTGTTTTATAGCCCTTACCCACCACAAATGTTTCTCCAAAGAGTGAACACACACACTCTTAACTGGTGACCATTTGTTTTGTTTTAACAAAGGGTGTTGTTTTTATGACCTCTTCATTCTCCAACTCCTCCGCACATGCAGTCAGCTTTTAAACCTGACTTTTCTCATTCAGCTTTGTGTAAAATGTGGTCCTAACCCGTGCCATGTATTTCTGGAATTGCAGTACTTATAATAAGAGAGATTTCTTTTTTTTTTTAAATTTCTCAACTTTGAGCTAAATTTGAATGCAATGTCTCATACACACATTCACGCTATTTGATTTTATTTATTTTTTAATATTAAGCCAATATTTGAGCTGTAAGTGTTTACTTTAGAATATCTCCAGGATTTATTTGCAAAACTGTGGAGAGTCCATTTCTCTGTGTTTATTATAAATATATATCTTTTTTTTTTTTTTCAATTTGATATCCTTGAAATTGATGTCTCCGGGTGATTGAATGTGATGAAACAAATAAAACAAACACAACCTGTGCTGAATATGGAAAAAATCCGGACACTGAGCATATTTAAAATTACTTAAAGTCAAACATCAAAATGGGTTTGAGGGATATCTCATTTTAACAGGAGCCAGAAGTCAGCTCACAACACTCATAAAGCCTCAATATATCGCCTTACACATGTCAGGAAATCCAAGATTTCAATATTATTCTAAGCCTGAATGATATTTCCTTAGATGCTGGAGAAATGTAACATATCTATTTTTTCCTCCCACTGTAGTACTCTTCTTGTGTACTTAGAAGTGACAAAGTCAGCTCCCTGCTCAGCTGCACATAATCTCACTATGTGACACAAACATGATAAAAAAATTTCCACAAGGCTGCTGTGCTTTATAAACCACTCAAGGCTTAATGGAATACATTTCTAATGTGTCATGACATTAGTAAAAACTCAAACCGGATACTAAATCTTATGATACCTTAGACACATTCTCAAATATATACCTTTTTCCCCCACTTCAAATAGTTCCCATTGTTTAACTTTTACACTGTGAAATCCTGCCTCTCCTGCCCACTGTGTGTGTGTGTGTGGTTTAAGGCTTTTGTGGATTATCTTTCCGCTGTAATGAGACAACTGTGGCTGATGGTTGCAGGCCTAATTTCCTTTTAATTTGATTCAGATCTCTCCAGGTTTCAGCAAAGAAGTTGGCTTATTATTTGATTTGATGAGTTTCGTTTCAAGATACCATTGCTCATCTTTCTGCTTTTCAGCTACAATCAGTTCATTTTTCACTCCATAATTTGTATATTGTTGCCTTAGGAATAAACAAGACTCTGTTCACTGTTTTAATAATATCCAGCAAGCCATATGTGAATGGAACTAAAGATGTAAGAGCAGCCTAAATCCAAAGCACAGTCTGCGAATAAAAGGAGACTAATTTTGCCAATTGCTCTTGAAGACTTTATTTTTTGCAGATGGTTTATATGTTGTATTGGTTTAGGGAACACGCCTATTTTCTTTTATCGCATAAGCCTTTGGATTTTATGAAACCGCGAGTGTCCTGCCTGGTCACATATTTTTCTTATATTCTCAAATGTTTGTCTCATTTCTCTTTTGATCCATTTTCGTTTTAAACGTCTGTCTTGAAATTATTTGAAAGCTGATTTTTGTAATTAACCCATTAAACCTGTCAAAAGCAAATAAAATGAACTTTTGTATCTTGCTTTTTAAACTGTACATATTTTCCTTTTTTATTTCGTTTTGCTTTTTATTTACGCGCGAAGTATTTTGGTGATGCCGGTGCGCAATTGCGCAAAATGGGAATATGATGGATAAAAAAAAGAAGCAGTACTAAAAAGTCAGGTGCGATTGGAAAGAGAAACAGAGAGATGTGCCCGAAAGTGCAAAGCGAGTGCAGCGGGAGGAGAAAGTCGAGCACCGAGTGAAAAATGACCTGAGCCATCATCTCACATGACATCTATGAAATCCAACCGAGAGGGAAGACCCACTAACATGTGCTGCCACACAATCGGCCAGAGTTAAGTGTCTTTTATAAACAGTCCAAAACACCTATTTCACTTTTTTACACTCTAACCTTTTTAAGTTAAGCTGTAAAAAAAAAAAGTTTGAACTTTTAAAACACGTCCTATAGGCCAATCTACTCTGAAAGACAGCAATATCTTTAAATGGATCGCAGCGTTAGTGAGTGAGTAAGTAAGTCACTAAGTGTGTCAAAAGGAAAACAAACTATAAACAGTAATTCCCCTCTTTTTGGTCATTAATTTTGGCAAAGTGAGCCCCCCCCCCCCCTCCAACTCAGCGAGGTTTTACAGCATCATTTGTTTTCACACGGTGAAACCGATCAGGTCATTAAACGCCCCCTCAATAAATCTTTAGAAATCTTTTCCATTAACCCCTGAACAACAAGTGGAACCAGGCGAGTCCCCCTCACACCGTGTCAGGCCGCTGATTAAAGAGAGCCATTCAATCACACACACACACACACACACACACACACACACACACACGGGCACACACAATACTCAACTTTCTGTCTTGGAAAAAAAAAAGTGTTCTATGGAGAGGACTATGTAACTTAACAATTCTTGTGATATTAAGAAAGGAAATATCTTGTATTAGTGAGAGTTTTCGGAGTTTAATTAAATAACCTGCCTTCTGTCCAAAGCTATGATGTATTGGTACCATAAATTATGACCTCCAGTCAGTGATCATCAAAGGCAGGCGACTAATACACAGCGAAATGAATTAGATCTTCGCCCAGGAATTATGTTATGCCTTAAGACTTGTTCACTATCTAGTAAGTCTATTTTACAGATTATATGGTAACTTTAAAAGTTGCGTGAAGTAAGTTTAGCTCGTTTCAATGCGGAGAAAACTTGTGCGTAAAGATCTGTGATCCTGTTTCCAAGCATTTGGCTAAATAGAAACTATTATTACCCTGAAGTGATTCGCTGAGGGCCCTGCGTATTCAGGTTGACCACTCATGCATCGCTTTGTCACATGTAGCTGTCCCCCCACTTTTCTAAAGACAGAGATGATCTCTTCATGTTGAGGTTCCTCTCGGTGGCTCCCTAAAAGTCCCCGGGACCCTCCCAAGGAGGGATCCCCATAACCAAACGAGAAGCAGTCAGATGCGTCAGTGTTTTTACTCGCCAGAAGTTAGCACAGCGTGTGAATGTATAATAGGTATGACTGATTTGATTATAGGTTTCACTTTCCCAGCTATTGTCGTACAGACAGTTACAGACAGCTCCACACTGAATCATATCTACAACAGAAAATGGCATCAGCTGCGGAGCTTTAGGGTGAAATCCTGCCAAATGGGGGGTCTGTGCTGTAATGGCAGATTTTGGGGAGGAGTGGGTGGGTTGGGTAGGGCCCTTGACATGAAAAAGTTGGGGAACCCCTGTGCTGCCACAGCCTGATATTTCAATTTTTACTTTAAGAGAGTCGTTGTCACGCTTGCTTGCTCTGGCCCCACTCTGATATGCACGCCATCCCTGCAGAAGATGAACTCTTTCCAAAGGAACCAGGCGTTAGGCAAAGTTGGAATGTCACCCCTCTGACAGCCTCCCCCCTCAAACACACACACACAACACACACACTCTCTCTCCTTCAGCACTCCTCCAGCGGATCACTGTCAGATCACTATTTGCATAATTATATGCTCAGCTCAGAAGAGAAAACTAACCCCCAAATTTTACGGGTCAACTAACTGCAACAATCAATGTTTTATCGGGTATACTAAGGGAGAAATATCTTTAACAATCATGGTGGAGGAACTCTCTTTCTCTCCTTCTCGCCCCTTCTCCATCAATTCAATTCAATTACTTTATTGGCATGACTGCTTATCAGAAACAATATTTCCAAAGCAGTTTAAAAAATGTAAATTCACCCCCCACCCTTGCTTCAAGAAAGACTCCCCCCTCTCTCACCCTCTCCCTCTCTCACTCAGTACGTGAGCAAATACTTTTTCATCTATTGACTGAGGGAGAATGTCTGGCTTAAGCTCGGAGGTGCATTCAAGATTGTATCCCTTCTTCCCCTTCCCCTATTCTGCCCCTCTTTTCTCTGCCCCGGCTCTATACTGTGTTTTTCCTCAGGAGAAGAGGTCTTTAATATAGGGCCCTGTATACCCGAGCACAGGACTCACTGGCCGGTTTCGTTAGACATCATTACATATTCATTGACTTGCAGAGAAACCATTTAATCCAGTGGAAACAACTCCTCTTCAATCGCCTCCTCTCCTTCTCTATTCTAATAAGGAGTCGCAGACTGAGACAACACTTGGGGCCGCGGACGTCACATTTAGGGGAAGAGGCTGACTGGGCTTTTACTGTGCGGAGCGACAGGAAGGTGCAGCACCAGTGAGAGGTGCGTGTCTGGGCACAGGTGTTGCACCAAGTGGGGGAGTGCTGGGTCTCTTAAGGGGTGCAAGAAACCCCCCATAGAAACATGCAAATATATATTTAATAATTTCTATATAGATATGAAATTCACAACAGCGGGACAACAGCATTAAAAGTTTTTAAGGAGATAGGAACTTGTGAAAAACTTGCGTAATGATATCCTGAGCTTCCTCCTCTCGTGCGCACACACGCAGAAACATATAGGGTGACCCATTATCCCCCTGCCATAACCATAATGTGGGGAAATATGCAAAGCAAATCGGCTATCCCAGCAAAAATTGCAATTCCCAGGTTATTATAAGAAGAGCAAGGCTTGTAGAGAGGTGAAAAATGCCTTTGGAGACCTAAATCACCAAGAAGCACAACTTAGGCTGAAGTCACTATAGGAACATAATGCGAATATTACCGGGATATTCATGTGGTTATTCGTTGGTATTTTATCCTCTCAGCTTTGCTGTCTAATACTTCTAAGTAGCCACTACATCAGCAGCGTGGCCTAATGTGTGTGTGGTGCGTGCTTGAAGGATCCTGGCATATAAGACTTCGATTGTGGGACAGCTGTTGGCAGAGCCGTTTTACGGTGTTCAGTCCATTTGGCTTTAATGGCAGCTTTCAGGCGGACCGCTACTCTATCCCCTCACCGCCCCCTCAATTACACCTCCTCTGATACTCTGCTGGCCTAAAGACTCCTGCAGTAAAAAAAAACACCCTCTGAAATGCAATACATTTGAAGAATGGGCTCTGACTTTTAAGATTTGGGGCTATACTCTGATGATTTCAGGGGAGCAGTGTTAGGCAAGCGGTGATGAAGGAGGCAGGAAAGGAAGTATAACACAGCTCATTGGCCTAGTTTAACAGGCCACCGACGGCTTACTGGGGAAAATTGGTCATTTTGTCTTGATGAATGGCAGTCAGGATGAAGGGGCTCTAGGTAGGCCTGTGATCGGGGCCTTTCTCAGGCTGTAAAATGCGACTGGATATCGGAAAACTTCAGGCCAATAACGTGTGATATTTAGCACTCTGTAATTTGTCGAATTTCAAATATCATACTGACAAATGCCAATTTTAATTACACACGTGTGTGTCAGTGTGTGTACTGGTGTCTGTCTCTGAGATGTGCACACTTAGCCAACAAAAAGAAACTTTTATTGTGATGCGGAACACAAAGTCTCTCGGTGTTTCTTCATAATACACACAGAAAAAGTTGAAGGGAGAGTGAATTTACTGCTCACAGATCTCAGACTCATCTGTAAACTTCCTCGAAGTTTATCTATTATAATAATTATTTATTTTCTAACGAGCTGGCTTTATGTTTTTCATTTTATTCCGTCGATTTAAATGCAAATTATGTTGGTAAACACAAGAGCAGTAATTGATCTTAAATAATGAAATGCACAGGAACTTTTTTTTTCTATGAGCATTTACTAAATAATGACATTTCTATTTACATTAATAATAATACCGACCTAATACACTGCACTAAAATGTTTTAATAAATCAAATGATATTATAAAATGTTCATCAGACAGTAAAGGCCCTATTGTAAAATCTAAATGTGCTCTTAAACTAATGTGTATTATACATCATAACAGGTAGCCAATTAAATTATTTTAATTGAAACGAAAACAAATACATTTAATAATTTCATAACCTCCTGAAAAATCCATTATTATAAAGGATGCATTTTGTTATTAGCTAACTGGATTTAATTTAAAAACAATTATAAAAACAATTATTAATCGAAAAAAGTGCTTGTAATTGAGAATATGTATAAAATAATCTTAAACGAAAATATAAAAAGGAAAAAATGTTTAAATGGAATTCAATTAATAGTTTTCTCAAAGTTTATTGAGAGTCTGTCAGATGAGGGCAAGTGGAATTGCAATCGGAAAGTGGCTCATGGTCCATTATGGTAAAAAAAAAAAAAAAAGATCACATCTCCTTATTCACCATCTTATTAGTACTAACAACAACTGCAGGAGTGTTTTGCCATCCACAAGTAAAAGATTAAGAGCACAGTCGTATTTTAAGCCACCATAATAAATCGAAGGAAGTCGACTGTATTTGAAATTTTCTTGCACTTAAAGCAACGAAATAATGAGGTATTTCCAGAAATCCTTAAAGTACAATCCTCCCTTGATCGATATCGCATTGGAGTCAGTGGGATATCGATTAGTTGGCGGTGAGAGAAAAGGCCTGACTTACACTAAAAAAAATATCTAAAGAATCATCACCCATATTATTTTTTTGTTAAAATATTTTTACTTAAAATTAAAAAGAAAAGTCGAAAAGTTATTACACCTGACAGACTGTCAATTTAGTCAGTATTTCCGGTTTAATTTCCACCAGATCGGTGATATTGTTCACTTAAATATTTTTTATATCGTGTCAAAAATAAGACAAATTACTCTGAGTTTAATACAGACAGAAAGGTGTGCTGGAAACAAGTATTTTTTGCAGTGTATCTCCTGAGCTAAACCACACAGCAGCCCACCGTCTTCTCTCTTTTGGGTTTAAATTCTCTGAAAAACAGAGAGTGCAACGCGATATTAAATCACACATTATAGATGAGTTTCATCATGTGGACGCAGCCCTCCGAGGATAAACACGGCAGTGCGTGGGGTAAGAATAAGATCCAAGTTATTATTACTGTGGGAGCGGCCTTTCACTGGCAGCACCCTGCATCCTCATTACATCCAGCCCAAAAAGAGATGAAGGTCTAAATGAAATTATTGCCATCCAATGAACTCAAATTAGCCGGGCCACACCATGACAGACAGCTCGGATGGAGAGAGAGAGAGGGGAGGGAGGGGGGTCAGCGGGCTTGGAGGGAATATAGGTGGTGGGATTGGCAGGTGTATGTTTTGATGTGCATTTCATGGTTTGCAGGGCCCCTTAAGTGAAGTTGGGTTCATTTTGAATCTCCGTGGTTAAGCGAGTTAATATACTTGTGTTATTAAAGGCCCTGCAGTCACCTTGCAGCCTGCTCTCTGATGCCTCACCCCTCCTTCCCATCCCGACGGCTTAGACTTTGTTCCCATCTATTTCATTTCTTTATCAGCCATTCAAATATAACGTTTCTCTCCCTCTCTCCCGTGCACAATCTCTCCATCCGGTTGAATGGCTTTCTTTCTTGTCGCTAAGGTCCTCATTGTGTTTGCTACCTGAGTCAGCAGGGAGGATGAAAAGAGGAGAGTTTGACGGGAGGAAGGACGGGAGGAAGGGGTAGTTTGACATGCGGGGAGGGAGACAGAGGCGATGATAGGCGAGCGGGGCCCTGCGAGGAGTTGAGTGAATTTACCTGCTCCTCCGGTGGCGAGCTGTGCGCGCGTGATAGTGTGTGTGAAGTTAACGACACAGCGGCCAACTCGACTTTATTGCTGTTTATCCCCGCAGCAAAAGCTGTCAGGCGGTGACAGATTGGCAGCAGCTCTAATCAGTGCCCTCTTCCCTTCTCTCTGAGATCCCTCTCTACTCATTCACTTCTGATCTTTCCCAAATGGATTGTTACTAATGCCATTTATTCTGTGGATAACACCACATATAATGCAACTATAGGGAAAGTGCAACTGTGCATTTATTTTCGAACAATATTGATAGTTATTTAGGTTCAGTTATTTAACGTGATACGATGAAAAAAATTCAAAAAATACAGCTGATATATATTTTAAAACTATTTCAAGAGCACTTAGGAAAACGTATAATCTGCAGGTGTAAGCAAATCATTATTTTTTATTTACAAACAGCTATTTTAGTCTAATTACAATTTTAAAAAAAATCTAATTAAAGCTAAAATATTTTCTAAATTCTGCAGAATCTGCTACAAATTAAAAGGAGCATGTTTGAGTGCAGAGGAAAATAACTTAATGACGACCTCCTGTTTGATCTGAAAATTACTAATATGAGTATTTTTTGCATTTTATGGATCAAAAAGATCCATAAAACATCCCATTCTTTGATCTTGTCAAGATGAAACGCACATTGTTAATGCTTCTGACCGTGCAACCTTTTTTTTTATACCCACAACTATACTTCATATTAATATTTATAGCATTGCATTCAATAAATGATACAAAAAGTTGTGCTTTCACCTAAACTTTCGACCTTCCATAAGAAAAAAAATGTGCATGTATTTTATCATACACCAAGGTGTGTGTTAGTGAGTGTGTCTGCTGGGGGGGCTTGATATTCCTCACAAACAGATGCACAAAGACTATCGAATAAATCGGCGAGCACAAGAACTTCAAGTGCAGTAAAAAAAAAAAAAAATCTTTACAGAAGCACGACACCCAGCCTCAGCTTGCACGAGCCTCACGCAGAGCCCGCAGAATAACAGTGGACCTAAAGCTATATTTCACTTAGAGCCTTCAATGGGATTGGTGCTTATCTCGCCAACACAGCGCTGCTGACCTGTAGGCTGCAGCATCAGAGGTGTGTGTTTGTGTTGAGGTGTTGACCTGTCAGGGGGGACTTGTTAGGACTTTAACTCCGACTGCTGGCGGTCTCCAGACATCCGGGGGTGGCATCGATTTGAAACTTGTCCTGTCTAATTTGATGATAACATCCAGCCTGCCCCGCCGCAGCACCATGGACAGCGCACTGTCTTGACCTTGCCTTGCTATCAAATTACCCCCGTCTGGGCCACGGTGGGAGCCCAGCACCAACTTTACTATAGGCTGAGAGAGAGACAGAGAGAGGGAGGGAGAGGTTTTTTTTTTTTTTTTTTTGCTTTTTTCACCAAAGACAAATCTCCTCTGAAGCCAGTGCTTACACTCTGCAATACTGTGGTAAATCAAGAGGAGGTTGGCGGTTTGCATTGGCTGTTGCGCCAACCGCCTATGTAAACAATACTAGGTTACACTTACACAAAGACTTTATGTTTTTTATCCTTAAAGGACCCGTCCGTCCTTGTGTGACTCCCCTCAGTTTAATACTACTGTATAGTCAACTTAATTCTTTTTAAGTGGATTTCAAACTGGCCAGGGTGATAAATAAAAACCTGAGGGTCCTAAAATAAACGTTTTCCACCCGTGGAGGAAGTATTCAGATCTTTTACTTGAGTAAAAGTAGCAGTACTGCAATAAAATACTCATTTAAACTAAAGTCTTGCGCTGAAAATGCCATATGCGTAAAAGTACATGAGTATTGCTTGTTGAATATACTCAAGTAAAAGTACTTATAGGTGATAAAAAATGGCCCCTGTGAGTGTTACCATTAGAAATTATATTATTGCATCATTATAGCTGATGCTTTAATGTGTAGTTGGTTGAGGTGGAACTCACTTTAACCATTTAATGTACCATTTGGTAGATTATACTGTAACTGCATCATATGTTACATATGTTTTGTTGAGTTATGGTAACTTTACCTGTCAAATAAATGGAGTAAAAAGTACATTTCCTTTAGTTACATTCAGCTACTGCCCTTTTCTGATGAATATTTTTAAAATTTCAGTTAATAAAGTGTGTTTATAGATCAGTCAGAGCATGTTTTGCAGGTTGGATGTGCGTAATCTAACATTTACGCAGCAGATTGAAAGATTGCATCCACTTTAACATGCCCCTATCACATGAGTCACAAAGAAAAGCAACAGTTCTTCCTGCAGCAGTCAAGCTTGAAGTCAGACCCCCCCAAACAGAATATGTACAGTATGTGGACGTTTGGTGAATAAACTGTATGCAGTGGTGCGCGTAAATAGATGCTGAGCAAGAAAAATAAGAGAAAACAAGCGATTTATATCTTTTGCAAATCTTCTCAGAGCAGTTACACTCTATCAGCTGGTGCACATACTGTGGTAACAAGTTGATTTGGGAACCAGAAAATGTCGAAAGTTTTGAGAGAGAGCCCAAGGCACTGACGGGAGGAGGATTTACTGGTGGAGAAAGAGAGAGGGAGGGAGAGAGATAGAGAGAGAGAGAGAGAGAGAGGGGCTGTTTGATGGAGCTCTACAGCTTTGAGACAGCTTGTTAATTAAAACCCCAAGAGATGAGGCTCTGCAGCCACCGTCCATATCAGAGCACTGCTAACTATACTGACAGCAAGTTACTTAACAAGCGAGCGCCTCAATCCTATACCGTTTTTTTATCACAGGCGAGCAGTGAGATATTTTAATTCGTTAAAATCCCACTGTGGCGCTGAAATATCTTGTTTTCTACTTAAGAAATTATGACAAACCTTCGTATTCTCTGTCAGTCCAGAGATGGAGCCCAAATGGCTGCTTATGCCTCAAAATCCACACGCCAGCTTAAATGTGGCAAATTCGATTAAGGCAGGAAAGAATGAAATGTCAAAAAAGGAGTGAATTAGTCTAGACATAGGTTGGGTGGTATTAAATGCTTAGCTTTATATTCGGGCGTTGGAATTATTTCTAAAAATCAAAGTAGCTTGCGATTTCAGAGGGGCAGATAGGCCTCAGTGCAGAGATACAAAGAGACAACATTGAGTCAAAACAAAGAGGCTACTGTGTGTGTGTGTGCGAGTGTGTGTGTTTTTGGTGAATGCGTTTTCTGATCACTTTCAATCGAGGTCATCATACGCTTTGTCCCCATGCATTATTCCACCTTAATTGAACCCGCAACCCGCCCTTTGCCTGCGGGATCTCTGCGCAATTTCAATTCTATATGCATGTGTGAGATGATGGCTTGTTAAGTCGAGGAAAACAAATACCAAGAGAGCCTTACTCAAACATTCAAAATGTATGACGGGCCCATACCCATTGTTCAAAAAAAAAAAAATTGAAATGCAGCTTCCCCCCTCTCCCCCAGCTCGCTAATAATATGTTAGCAAAGTGTAGGCCAGCTCATGTAAATAGCAGTAAGAGAAGACGTGGATTTGGGGGGAATGAGGTGAAGCCTGACTGGGTTTGTGTCTTCTGGAGGGGGGGCTGCAGGTGGAGAAGCCCCGTATACAGTACAAGCGAACCTGCTGTGCCACACCACCCAGGATCCAACGGGGGAGGAGGTGTGATTGTGCGGAGGGGTGTGTGTAGGACAAATGGATAATACAGCTCAATCAACAATGAGATCTTGTTGTTGGAGAAACTGCTCTGCAAAGTAAAAGGTCCCAGCAAGATTCAAACTTTTGTATCCAGGAGTTGAAGCTCCCCTCTGCTCATCCATCCGCTGTGGCAGACATAAAAGTTCCAGAGCACTTCAGCTTGTAACATATAAAATGTCTCCTTCTGTCGTTATCACCAGGATCAGCTATAAATACAGTATTTACCTAAATTAGCTGCTTTAATTCCCATACAATACTTCAACTGTCTCTGCGTTGTAATGCTGGAGTTTATATTTGTATTTCAGATGTCTTCACATGAGGAATAGATGGAGCCACAGTGAGGGAAAAAAAAAACCTAAACCAACATTCACAGCCCACATGGGCTGCACTTACACTGTGTTTATCCTCAGCCACAAGAGGAAATCAATTCTCTGGATCTGTCAAGTGATCTATTGGCAAATTAAAAGATGGTTACAATACACAGTGATCATTATAAAGCAGCACAGCTACCAACATAAACTTACAATTTAGTCTTCATAAAAAAAAGATTAATCCTTGCACTCTTGTTTCCTCAAACGACCACATCTTTATATAATTTGCACCAGATTGATATTATTTCAATTTTTATACATCCCAAGAGTCAGCCGCAAAGGTGAGAGAGCTCGATTTCAAAATAAAAAAAACCTTCGCAGAGTTGACTTTTCGCTGCACAAGTGTCTCTCTTCCAAATGTGTGTGTAAAGTGCGTGTTTCTTTGTCACTGACTGCCGTGTTAAGGCCCCATGCACCTGATCTGTTTGTGGCTGGTCTGGGGCCACGGCGCTTTTTAAGACAGCTGTAAAAGGCTCTCCAAGTCTCCAACACATTCATCAACGTCAGACACCGACAAGCCGCTATTTAGTGAAAGTGTAACTGCAGCAGTATATCTTAGAGCAGAGTGGACCACTCAGCAAACAATACAATGGAGCGGTTTTTTTTCTCTCCTTGGTTGCAACCAATCTAAAACAGATTATAAAGTCGGACAGATGATCGTTGGATTATTTAAATAAAATAAAAAATTGCTCAATTTTATGAAGGTTAATTTTCGATATTTTTAAAAATAGTTTTACCGTAAATAAAACGCCGTTTTTGCATCACTGCACCTAAAGCAGCATTTCTCAGATTATGTGTCAGTATACAGTAGTTCATTCAGAATATTTCCTGCAAAGCCAATTTGTTGCAGAAATATTCTGCTGTAGAGATTTTGCAATCCTCTGATGCATCGTCACATTAAGTACGCCTGTCTTTACTTAAATTAATAAGACATTATTTATTTGAAAATGGCTAATTAAAGCCCCTTTATTCCTTTCAACATAATTTAAATGTGAATGAGTGTATATATTCTGCAACGTTACATCGTTTAAACAAACAATTAATTATCTAAAGCTCAAATATTGAGCGATGGTCTGTGTTATTATCAGTTTACATTAAAATTAAATGCATTGCTGATCGCTGGCTTTAATCGATGCGATTCCGCAGCTTAACAAAACAAACAAAAATGTCAGTCGACATAGGATAATGCAATTATAAAACTCCCCCCGCTATATTCGCAGCGGTGGGGTTGCATTAGAGTGCTTTGCAGCTGCTGAAATTCCTGGTTAAAAAATGGCCCTGGAAGAGCTGCTGTGTGTGCTGCGCGGTGGACTGTGGGGCTGAGAGCAGAGCTGAGGAGAGAGGGAGAGGGTATGAGGCGGTTCTTGTGTCAGAGGGTCCCACAACGCAGAGCGCCATCTAGCAAACAAAGGTAGAAACAATAACAGCACGGAGGGTCTGAGACGGGAGAGGCAGTCTTTACGCACACGGCACACAGGGGCGCAGAGGGACGCCACAACAAAGCGCCGCGGTTTAACGCTCTCAAACACTAAAAAAAAACTTTGTGTTTGTTGCATGCCAAGGCACGATCCAGACCGGCCGTGCCATTTTTACAACATTAATATACCATCCAGCCAAAATCAATTAATCACGCTCAGTGTTGCGTCTGCTTTTTTAATTCTTTTTTCCACCGAATTAAATTTTAATGAGCATCCGAGGGGTCAAGGTGGCAAAGCAGCTGATCAGTGGTCAAGCCGAAAATGGGAGAACTTTTAATGTCAGAGTGGGTGAGGGAGAGGAAGGGCGGCAGGTGACTCCCCCACTTGACAAAATCAATCGATACTATCACTTTCAAGCTCCATCACAGCCAGCGTTTTACTGGGGATGTGTATGTGTACCACAAGCAAACAATACATCTTCTGTCGAGTGTAGACTTGATTGCACTCATTGCGTGTGTGTATATATATATATATATATATATATATATATATATATGTATGATGCTCCATATATATGCTCCACTGCTGCCGATAGGTATTAAGAGGAGGGTTTTGACCAAAGGAAAAAAAAAGAAACAAGTGGAATCATGTGTTAAATGGTCAGTAATATGCCTCCAACTCTTCCATCCTCACCCACTCGCAGTAATCTCCCCTACTCATCCTACACCGCAGCCATTATTTCATATACAAAGACAGAGCTAAGTCGTCTTCCCTGTAACATCATTGCTGGTAATGATGGTGCAATAACAACAATAGCAGTTATAGCCACGTACAGTATAAGCAGTAATAATGATGAGTAATAATGATAGCTGTGGTAAAAGCCTGGTCGCTAGTACAGGGGCACAAGCACTATTAGTGCAGCAATCAATGCAGAGCCATATATCTAAAAATGATCGAGCTCCACTGTGCTTCAGTCAAACGGCGGATTCTACTTGCTGTTGTTCATCATATAACCAAACAGGTTAAAAAAAACTTGCAGTGTATTAATCTTACACACAGAAGGTGCTGAACACTGGAAATCTTGTAAAATTCTATTTGATATAATTAAATTATATAATTAGCAAATACATAAAATAATTTGTGTTTGTTTTTTTAAGTACTGGCAGGTTAAATAAATCTAAATTTACAATTTTGACACATCGCTTAAACATGATATTGAAGTGTAACAACACTAAAGACAACATGTGAGTGATTGGTCGGTTGCTGCAATGATATATGAACCGAGGTGTCAGGGGCAAAAATTCTCATATTCGTTATCTTGTCATTCGCCCCTCGACAACCAGCAATTTGTGACAATTTTCGCTCGGTTAAGGCATCCAATAATCCCCCCACAGCCTCCACACTGAAAATAAAGTTTAGCCTGCATGGGCACACTTATAACTAGGCCACTAATGTAGTTTTAGAAATAATTATAATGAAATTGTGACGCCTTCCCCCTGCAACGTACCTCACCTAATTTTATTATATATACATAATGATGGAGTGATAAATGTGTGTGTGTGTGTGTGTGTGTGTGTGTGTGTGTGTGTGTGCGCGCGTGCGTGCGTGTGCGCGCACGGTGGATGGTGACAGTGCCCTCGAAGTAAATTGGGGTATATGCACGCAGCAGGCGAGTGCATTAATTGATTTATTAATTAATGGGAAAATACATTTTCAGGTTTACTGTGTGTTGTGCCATTGTGTGATATTGTTTACATGCTCTCCTGCTGGTCACTGGTGATTTATTGCATTAAAAAACTAAATCATAGATTCATATAAAATGAGATAAATCTGTTATAAATATATGTGACAAATATTTCAGTTATTAATGTGACATACTTCCTGTGTTTTGTACTTTCCAAAGAACACTGAACGTCGTTTAGTGTCATTCACTTGCATTGTACAGCATACACTGCATCATGTTCATACTTTTCCCATATTTCCTTTCTTCCCTTTTTTCCTCAGAAGTGAATCCTTGACATTCTGCACTATTACCAAAATTGTAGCATATAGCCTAGTAATCAGAAAATTATAGGCTCGCTCCATAGCAAAGCCCTATTTTGGTGCCATAAAGAGTCTTTTCAGAAAGGTTCTCTATCTCTTCAGCATTATAGTGCTGTAGCCAACCCCGCGAGATTACATGAAATGCTCCACATCAGCAGCATTAAAGGAACTTTCTGACAACCACACTGGCCTCCTGATTTGAATTAATCCAGTATTTTATTTGCACAAATCAGGGGGAACCACTAAAAGGGAGAACACTGGAGACTCCCTTCTTTTGTACACCTAAACCTCTATGATCCACCTTGTCCTCCATGTGTTTTATTTTCTGCTTGCGTGTTCTGGAGGCCATGCCATAGCACTGAGACCCCACCTTCCTTATATACCCGCCGCCTGCATGGAAAGGAAAGAGTGAAGATGTGATGGGGCGTATTTGAAGTATGACGAGCTTTGTGGTCCACTCCTTTTCATTCCCCTTGCCTCAAATATACGCCCGCTTTCAAATAAGCCTCTTTGGCAATCCCATGCCGACCCCCCCAACACACACACCCCCTGCCACCTTGACATGAATGGGCGACTGACCTTTAGGGCCGTGTCCACTCTGCGGTCCAGTTTTATCCAAATAAGCCTTCTTCCCCCACCCTGCCTCATACGGTGCCAGCAATTCTTTACTGATATCATCAGCGGATGCAAATGAATTTGGACGGGGTGGGGGGTGCAGGAGCGGAGGGGGTGGTGTTGGTGGTGTAGTCATGGACAAAATACCACACTGGCTGCAGAATGCTGCATGTGGAGAGATGGGAATATTGAATACCCCGCCACACCAGAACCATCCCCGAATTCAATATATTGCTGGGGAAAAATACACACTCCCATTCCAGAAATATTGGCTGTGAAATACCACCAAGAAAAATCGCCATTCAAATGAGATGCGTTTATTTCTGCATGGCCTTTGAAGAGAAGAGAGGGGTCGTGTCACTCAAAAGAAGGAAAGGGCCACTCCGTTATAACCCCCTCCTTTTTGCTCTCCCTCTCTCCCACCCTTCCCTTCTCCTCTTCTCTCTCTCCGAACCGACCCCCACTCACTCTTCCCCCACACGCGCGCGCCCGCGCACACGCACGCCCATTTTCACTATAGCACGCTGGCTTTGGGGGCGACACAGAGGCTAGATTAGAGCTTTGCTCCTTTAACAAGGGAGAGGAGGCACTTCTATAATCACAGCGGCGGTATGTGGGGCCACAAAGAGTTTGCAACCACAGGGCGACTGGTCTTCTGTAGAGTGGTCCAAGCCGTGGGCAAGCCAGAGAAATGCTCTATCCAACGTATTACTAGGATCAAAACACAGTGGTTATAGCGCGTGAAGAGGTTATTAACCCACAGAGCACAGCAAAAGACCACTTCTAAATCTCCAAACAGCATAACCCTGGCATCGCCTGACTTAAGACAATTCAGCACGTTAACATGACCAGAAACACAGCGCGATCAAGTAATTATTTAGTATGTAGAGAGCCATGCATCCCTTGTTGACGATTTAGAGTGTGTTTCTGCACGACTGCTGACACCCCCACCACCCCCCACCCCTCCCTCTTAAGCACAGCAGTGTAACATGGACATCCAAATTTGATGGATGGTGCTGAGTAAGATGGAAAAAAGACATGTATTTATCAACATGCCGCATGTCCTCTGAGGTGGCTGAGGGAGAGAGGGAGAGGGAGAGAGCACCAACCATGGAGACTAAAGGGAGTCAATGGGAAACCTTACCACTGTAAGGAGCGGTTCCCCGTGGCAAAGATGAAAAATACCCTTCAATGCATCGTTCCAGTCAATCATAATAGACCTACAGCAGCCTGTCTGAGCAACGCAGGTAAACACAGATAGCAACAATGTGAGCTGCAACTTTGACAGTCAAACAACCCATAACGCACCAGTGACAAGATAGATAGATAGATAGATAGATAGATAGATAGATAGATAGATAGATAGATAGATAGTTAATATTTTATGACTATCTGCACACATGCACTAAAGAAAAATATATACATTTATTCTCCCGCAGACACACAGGCTTTTATCACGTCATAGTAAACCTAACATAGTCATAAAATGTAAACTGAATGAGTCTATTAACCAAATCCTTGGCAAATGACATTCACGTGTGTTTAGTGGAGAGGTTAGATACCTGCTAAAAAGCTTGCCAACTCATTGTCAGTGGATAATATAGCAAAGGACTACAGAGGGTATAGGCTCAGTGGATTATATCTTTACAAGCATTATTCTGCCTGAGTGACTGGCTGGAAGAAAAAAACGCACACACTACAATAAAGATTGGTCAGGCATGAATGCGGCCTGTGTGTTTTGTCTTCTATTAATCCATCAAACCATGAAGTGGGGACTATTTGAGTATTTTTTTTTCTAACTTAATAGTAAACTTCAGAGCAGTTTTAGAAAAAAAACTTCGCATGCACATAAAGCAGAGCTCACTAGTGGACCAAACTTTTTTTCCCCCAATTCCCTTTCTTGTTTTATTCTTTTATTTTTGCATATAATGCAGCGAAAATGGGTCACCAATAAATTCTGTCTCAGCATTGATGTAATTGCAACAAAATGCTGCTGAGTAAAAATTGAGGAGCTCGCTGGCTGCGGTGGCACAGTCACACACCATCTGGAGTGTATTAGAAAGAGAAGCCGTAAATATTACTGAAAAGCCCAGGCGTTATCAGGTATGTAAGCCCGGGCCTTGCTGCATGGCCTCCCATATGTTGACATAATCAGACTGTTGGGATGTCTATTAAAACGTATCTGAATTTAATAAATGAACACAATGATTAAATTCAGTTTGTTTGTGCAGATCTCGCAATGACTCCCAGTGTTGGTCTGTTTACATTTTTGGAGAGGGTGGATTATTATGGGATGAAATGCTGCAGGGGCTCATGGGATGTTATCACAGTGTTGTGTTTGGATCGTGCGCAACAGGTTAACTGGCTCCAACTCCAACTTTCTCCTATTAACTTAGCATCAAATTATTAAACGCGCCGGCATTAGTTGTTATAAGTCGCTTTGTATTTAATAATGGCATCACTGTGCCGCTGAGAAACACACGCGCATCCTCTCAAAAGTTGACAGAATGAATTAGGAGTTCCTCTTGAGCTGCAAACGCTCTGTTACATCCGATTCACACTTTTCCCCTTTAAAACCAAGCATTTCCTTTCCGACCATCCGGGTCTCTCTTTTTTTCTTAGTAGGTAGTGTGATTTATTCCGCACAGCATTTATATATGTGCACACGCGCGCGTGCGCACACAAGGAAACACCTCCATTCATGTTGGGTCCATACTGTACATACACCGTGCAACTGTGAGAAAACTTGCACTTTGGAGTTTAATGCCACGTGCTGATTAATTTCTTAGTGATGACAAGCACACAGACATGCATACATACGAACACACACACACAAACACAGACACACGTCCATCCTCTTTCACTTTATACGTATATATCCCTCCTCCCCTTTCTCTCACACTTCTCTCTCTCTTTCTCACTCACTCCCCCTGGCTTTATCCGTTTCAGTCTGAGGAACACACAAGAACACTGTGCAAAAGACGCACACACACATGAAGGAAAGAGAGAGAGGGAGAGGAGGAGAAGGAGAGACAGAGGGGGAGAGAGAGCGTCAAAATGAGGCTTACTTTTTTTTCCTTTTCCTGCCGTGAATCTTCATCCATCCGTCGTTGACAGAGCTTGACTTGATCCAGCCACTTCTTCCCCAGTGCTAAAAAGTCTGTAGTAGTGCGCTTTAATTAATATATTTCTGGGCTGTGTCCCGAACCCAGAAGCTTTAGAGAGGGAAGAGGAGTGCAGATTGAGACATATTGAGCCCGCTTTAAAAGGATCATTTCATCATGTGGGAGGTTGGGACACACAAAGTTTGGACCCGTGACTGGCATTCCGGAGAGACATGCATATTTTAAAACAACAAAGCAAGACAGAGACCGGGGGCCCCGGGGTGGGAGGGGAGAAAACTTGGAAAGAAGTTACTATCAGATGAACAGCTGTCATTGTTGGGCAAGACTTGAATGCATATTAAGATATAGTCATCCGCAAAAAAAGGAGCTTGTCCAAATAAAGTCATTGATAGTCCCTGTATCACTCATTCAAATCTTTAAAGAATTTATTCACAAAACATATATTTTACTTTCTAAAATAGTAAAATTTTTAACTTATTTCTTTTTTAATATAAAGGCAAACTTTTAAGGTATTTTTGCTCCAACAGCGTCATTAAGCCTGTTTGTTTTATTCTACAGATCACGTTGAAGTCGTAATTAAAAGCTTTAATAGAAAACTATTAAATAAACGTTTCAAAGCTAAAACATTTTCTCCAAATGTGACATTAAATTGAACCAAACGTCCAAACCTAAGTGGAAAAATATTGACCTACTGTTGAAGTGGAAATAAAATATATCATCATTTACCTTCTCATAATGAAGCACACAGGCTGGAGGGTTTTTTTTTCCTATCCTCAAATATCTAAATAATAGCAGTTAAGGTTGCAATTTAAAACGTCTCCCACGTCTATTTTGTCAAGTCACACACAATTGTATATCTCTCCCAAGTAAAGCGAGTGTGCTTAGCGCTGTCACTTCTGCACAGCTTTTACAACATCACTCTCCCCCTCTCTTTTTTCTCTCCTCCTCTGCTTTACTGGAAGGTTTTCTCTCTTGTGCACGGGGTCCATTCGTGCAAAAAGAGTGGAGAAGGCATAAATAAAAATGTGTTGGCTGTGACGAGAGATCTGTCCGCTGGAAATGAAGGGCCAGGGGAAGAAGACAAAGGGGGGAAAATGCATGCAGTGGTGTAGAGCTGGATATCTCTGTTAGTTGTCAGCGTTTAGTCCATGGCTGTGGAATGCTAATGAGTGAGGTCTCTCTCCCTTTCTCTCTCCTTTTCTCTCCCTCTCTTTCTCAATCCCCCCTCCTCCTGTCCACCCCCCTCCCTCCCTCCCTCCATACATCCCCCCTCCCTCCTCTCTCTCTCTCTCCCTCCCTCTCTGTCTCTCTCTCTCTCTCTCTCTCTCTCAGGGAGAAAAAGCGGATCGATAGCTGACCCGATGGTTTTGGCCAATGCTTTATTTATCTGGCCAGGCAATGATATTATCAGCCTTGAACGTTATATACAGCAAACGTCTTCCTAAATCAACACAAAGGGATCCGCTTACACAGCGATCCGGGCTTTCTCACAACCACCTCTCCTCTCGCGCTCTCTCTCGGCCAGTAGCGCGCGCACACACGCGTACACACGCTGGTAGATACACGCTTTTACGCACGGGCATGCAGAAGAACGCGCCCGCACACATACACACAGAAAGACCTCACACATATATTAAAATCAGACCATTGCCTATACACACTTTTGACAATCATGACAAACTTGCGTACACACACACACACACACACACACACACACACACACACACACACACACACACACGGTCGCAGTGAGGCGTCCCCGGGAGGCGTCCCCTTATGTTACATTCACAACCAGGGATATTTTATACCCCGTAGGGCTGGATTTGATCCATGGCTTAAAGGTTGCCTATGAGGTCCGCGGACAGATCTCAGAACAGCACATTGTAATCATAAGATATGCCTCTCTCTCATTGACTGTGTACAGTCAATACAGCAAGAAACTCGGGCTGTTTGCTGAGATATAACGCAAACATCTCACGGGAATCCATTTAATTTTGGACATTTGTCCTCGCTGTGCCGTTCCCAGCCATTTTGCAAGCTCGTTTGAGCGAGGTGCGTGGTAGACACGGCGAGGCACTTGTTGTCCCGTGTTGTCATCATTTTTACGCACAAGACAATATGAGAAATAAGCCGTGTCATACTTCAGAGGGCCCCCCCATTCATACGCGGAGCCGCTATTTGGAAATTGTTATTGTCTCAAACAACAGTATTTGTCAAATGTGACCGGGGAAAACTAGGCTACTATAAGTGAAATGAAGTGACGTGTGACGCCAATAGGACGTTTCCACTGCTGCATAAAACCATTGGCTTGCACTGAGGGTTTTGGAGAAATAGGTTCGCTGACAACTTAGGATAATAAATGTTTCGCTTTCAGACAGATATCTCAAACGTGAAATCGCACCCAGCTGCTTGTGTAAAGCAAACAAATAGCCCCCCGTGTTAGGAGTCCTCCACTTGTGGTTTGATGAATGAATTCAGACAAAGGTAAATGGTTATTTAACTCATTTCGTAGTAACACTTTGGTAACCGGAGTTTCCGAAATTACAGAGACACAAATGGGGCCCATAGTGTGCCACATATCCATCTCCCTTACCCACCGCAGCTATAGTCCAATCTGACAGTGAATCACTCCTCTCCTGCTGCAATTTGTACTTTTTCCTTTGCTTTTATTTAATTAAATATAAGCACTAATAATATTGTCATTACAGCAGAGGATGTGGAATTTGATGATAAATGTCTACGATAAATATAACTGATATTTGAAGCCTATTATTTCAATATTTGAGGTGTTGCGTAATAAACTAATTTGAGCTCCTCTCAAAGAGTCAAAAAAAATGCTCCACAGCCTAAATAAAAAATATCAATTTTCCTAGAGTCCTCGTGTGCTTTGCTTGTATTGCTTTTACAGAAACGTTAATTAGCAACACATGCCACCATTTCATCTGTTTTTGAACTCCTGCTTTATATAGCCTGTAGTGTAACAATTGTATAACCGAATGCTCTCAGCAAGAGGATAAAAGATAGTTACTCTAGAGGGATTTAGAATACATTATGCGGAGACAACCAGCTGAAAGCTGCGTTTAATAACCCAACAAACAATTTAGTCCAGAGCTACATAAAACAAAAACGACCTGGACTGTTGTGATGGCCATGGTGAAGCCATATTCATTCCTTTTGAAGAACAAATATTTATTCTCACATTCAGGCTTCCTCGCCGTCCAGGAAACGATCCTCTGGATTATTCCAAAAAACACACCAGTTAAAGACAAACACGCTAAATAATTCCAGCTTCAGTAATTATCTGTTTTTTTTCCAGCCTGCGTTTTAGTGGTTGTTGGTTATGTGTGTGTATCGTTCATTTTTGGTTAAATTCTGCCTCCAGTGCAAAGCAGAAAGGAAAGGCCCCACCAGATCATTATTCTGCAACTTTCACCTGACCTAAAGCTCCGGGAGAATCATATCCACAGTAAGGAATCCAGCCTGGAGAAATATTATATATATGTTTGTACAGTAGGCAACAACAAGGCGCCTGACAACTGACCCAGTGCTTCAGACAGGTCGATTGGGAGCTAATAGGTACAATATGCCCGAACAGACATTAATCATGAGAATGAAAACTGTATCCCTGTGAGAGAGCATCTGAGGACAACCTAAAGCACAACCTATAGCATCATTCCAGCACGAGCGCGAACTAATTAATACCTTTAATATCGTAGCCTTTGAACAAGACAGGCAATACAAACAAATAAACCACTGGCACGGATACCCCTCCCCCCCAAGTCCCTATAAGGCAGATAGCAAATATGGCGATATCAAATTCAGACATTGCAACGTGCTACATGCAGTTCAGCTCCTGTCCTCCTGTCCCTCATCGCTGCCAGTCAGCAGATGAAGATGTGAGCAATATGGCACACAAGCAACACGTCTGATGATGAAGAGGGAGGGGAGGGGGGGGGGGCTAACAGGCAAATGTAATAATTGTCACACCGAAACCCCATTTTCTTCTTCATAACGCCTTCCAATTTATCACATTTTACCACTCTAGGTGTGAGTGTAACGCTGTAATGACAGTGATGGTAGGTCCAGGTCCATAACTGGGTTTCCTGTGTCATTTGTGGAGTATATGGAGACAAAACGCGCACACAGAGACAGACCAATGCAAGGACAGAAACTCTATGTAACCCATCTAACACATTGAGGACTTATCGATGTACTCATTACATTCTGAATGTATCAGGCAAACCAAGGCCACATCTCTTCTTTCTTTCTGTCTCTCTCCCTCTCTCTCTCTCTCACACACACACACACACACACACACACACACACACACACACACACACACACACACACTTGCCTTTCCTTCTCACACGTTCCCCTTCTCATTTGTCTTTGCACTGGCTCCACAGTTTCTCTACCCCTTCCTTTCTCTCTCCCTCTCTCTCTTTCTCTCCCTCCCTCTCCTTCCTCCTCTCTATTCCCACACAATGCATCACACTCGGTGTTCCTATCGACTGGCTTACATGCTGTAAAATACATTTTCCAGATTGATCACGCATATCACAGCAGCTTTGCAGCGGGGCCTAACCCTTTTGCCAAATGACGCCCACATCAATATTGAGGCATGCACTATCAAGGCAGAGTTTTTAAGAACTGGGGGGGAGAAGAGGGGAGGGAATATTGTTTGGTTTGTGAAGAATCACCTTGATTAAGCCACAGGAGGTAGGATAGAGGTGGCTCTGTGTGGTGCGCAGGCTTTCCTTGCTGTCTGGGAAAAATATTAAACATTAATGCGCTCACAGGCTGGCAGAGAGCTCACTGCTGTAGTTCCTCACGTATAGCCTCCCCTCCTTTGTGTTAGCATCGCCAGTTATGTCAGTGGGTCTTTTAAAAATGTAAGGTATGCACCCATTGTGTAATTACCACTTAATACCGTGTATCACCTCGTTTTCACTGGTAGGTGTAATAGAGGCAAACAGTGTGTTTAGAATTATATATGTTTCAGTGTAAGCCACTGCAGGAGCGTGACTCAGTAACTGTAGGCTGCACTTGCGCGTTTCTTATATGAACCATGCAGCGCACAGGGGACAACAGATTCCCTCAGATTGTATAAAATGAGCCTGAGAATTTTGACATGTGCTTCCAGGAAAATGCTTGAGAATGAGACATTGTTGCCTATTTCTTTTTTTAATAGTACAGTCACCATCACACAACTTCATCAACCGACCCTTCTGCAAAAAGCTGCATCATGGAGTAAGCAAATTGAAGGCAACAACCAATAAAATTCAAGAAACAATGAAAATTTTCAAGACGAAACAAACAAAATGTATTTGAAATGATATATTAAAAGTGCTTTTGATTTTCATGTCTCTCCTCTTTGACTGATGATCGACTCCACACGCACTCATGGCCCGGGGAAAGGCGCCCCAGACGTCCTCTCAGTAAAAATGTCCTGGAGGTCAGTTTGCTGCTGTTGCAGGTCCATCGTATCAATTGGGAAAAAAAGTTCAACCATCAGTGGTGATATTGTCATAGCGATTAGACTGTTTCTTATTTGTCTAAATTTCTTTATTTTTCTGTTTTTAAATTCTCACTTCAATTTTAATTCTTGGAGAACATAGCTTCGACAACATATATCGCACTCATTATAAGAAGCAAAAGGTTATATCAAAAAATTATTAGTATAGAATCACAGAAACCCTGGTTTAGAACCAGAAAAAATACAAAACAGAGAGGTACATAGACACAGGACAATTCTTATAATTGCTTGGAAACATTATTTTCCCGCTAAGTCTTGATTCTTTTTTTCTTACTGCGCATATGATGTTTTTCATTTTATTTGTATTTTTTACAAAAAAGGAAAATAAAGACTAGTATTTTACAAAATGAAGAGTATTGTTCTTGACGATGAGGGTGGATTTACACAGGTGTAAAGTCCAGTTCCAATATTTTTCTGTACATAATGTATTCCATCTCAGTCCCAGAAGACAGAAAAAAAGTAATGTCTTCCAAGTTTCTCAGAAAAGGTCCTATATATAGTCTTCTTGAAGGAGGATGGGGTGAGGGGTGCTGAATTTTGGTCCTTTTTTTCCTCTCTTTTTCCCACTTTCATATAAGGATCATTGGATGGACATGTAAGGCCAGTTGAAGCTGCTCCCGGATAATAGCATATCCCTGATGAGGGTTTCAATAGGAGTTTTACCTACCAAGCGGACGAAGAACAGCTGCTCGATTACCGACGATGAGACGGTGCGCAGAGAGGGCAGCCGCAGCAGGAGCTTCCCAAAGCGGCTGGGCTGGTTCGGGTACTGGCTTCTGACGTACTCCTCCAGGGCGCACTGGGATTTCTCTTGTAGGCTCTCGATGTGAGCAGCGTCCGACAGGCCGCAAGCGTCTGAGAAACACACACCAAAAAACACTGTGGTTAGGCTCGTCACGTCTCTGAAACCCCAAGGTACAACATGTTGTGGAAAAGTCCCTGAATCAGACATTATTTTGCTATTAAACGTCAACATTTCGAGAAACAAGTGAAACAATAACTGTCAGCTGCAAATATATTATTAAAATATCATATTATTAAATCACATCCGACTCTCAGGTCACCAGGCTTGCAGAGAAACAGTGGCATGAAATACACTTATTACTTTCCCCATATTTTTAAATATATAAAACTCAAACTACATGGCTGACAATTTCGCTGATTGTTCCCTGCACAAAATATGAACACAAAGGCACATGGTCAATTTTAGCCTCACTTGGGGCTCAGCTTTGGCAAGTGCACACCTTGCCATGCCCAATTTATGTCCTGCAGAAGCACTCTGGTTATCATTCAACATCAGCCTTTACGTGTTATTGACAAAGTGGAATGAACAAACACACTGCCCAAACATGCTACATCACACTGAGCGAGTGGGACTGTCATACAGAATAAACAAGGGGGGCTTGCTGCTGGAGTAGGGGATGCACAACTCAGTGGAGGATATCTCTGCCTGCTCTCACAACAATCGACAAGAATATAGAGTTAAATGTCATGAAAACAGTGTTGTTAGCGTGTAAGGGGAAGAAGTGATGGGGGGCAATGGAGCAAAGGCGAAAGGTAGGGTATAGGCCTAAAGGCCGCTGCTCTTGTTGTCTGGACTCTGGGGATTCAAGTATAAGGAAACATAAACGGCACTGATGAATCTGAAATTACACTGGATGTAATGTGACCTAATTACTCTGCAGTAAGCTGTTAAGTCATTTCGCCGCTCTTCTCTCCATAGACCACTCTTGGCCTGTTTTCCGATGGAGCCTATAGGACAGGCCGCTGGAAGCAATCAAATTTATTAGAGGAGGTGAAGTCAATAGTCACGCAGAAGCGACATAAAATGTCAGAAAATGAGCCTGTGCAGCAACGCAGGCGAGGCGTGCGTTTTGGTGCTCACTGGTGGATTGTGCAGCCCTGTGCAGCCACGCTTCAGTATAGACAAAAACATATAAGGCTTGTTAGTGTCGTACGTTGTTTAGCCTGTTATAAAGAGGGAGAGGTTTTTTCTTTCTTTCACACAAGCCGAGCATGCGTGTTCTATAAACTGCTGTAAACGCAAAGCAGCATAACCGCTGGCATATATGGTCCCACATGGAGTCTAGGCTGTCCTCAAAAGAATCTGTATTGAGCTGTGCTTTGGTAGAAACTACACAGGGAAGACAGCTTTAGTTTTCAAGCACTAATACATTAAACACCGGACAGAGGCTTTTAAGCCTATTCGTGATTCCTCGGTGCTATAACTCACTATGGCCAGACACAATAACCTTATGAACCCGGGGGGCAACGCTGAGATCTCGGGGTGATTTACTGTGACCTTAGTCCGGCCGGTCAGAGCCCCATGTATGCAAATCCCCTTGGATTAACGCTGAGTGTCCCTTTTAAAAATCTACAGCAATCAATATGATGGAAATTAATTACATTTGGGAATTTCTGGTAAAATATAATACTTAAACGCAGCGATACAAGTGAGTGTTGGAAGCATCGCAGGAAATAGGCTGCAGTTGAGCGTATGCGTCAAGAGAAAGCTGGTCAAAGACAGCCCATAGTTCTCCATTAGGGCCTGCCTGCAACCCTGCACCCCACTACCTCAATAGACTGAGACATGGGAGCAGATAGCTTCCAGATTCGCAAACGACTATTTCTGTGGTAGGTTAGGCAAAGGCACACACACTGCAGCGTGCACACGTGGATGAGGCCTTAATGTAAGACAATGATCCTGAACTGTGGTGAAATAGTGTAGCCTGGCCACCATTATTTATGCATCAAATACTGACAAGTCTGGTGTTATTAAAGGCAAACAATCCACGCTGGTCTTGGCAAAGGGCCACATGACTTGTTATAGCCAGCACCAGTTGTAGCCTATCAACCTAACTAAATGATCTGTTAGAAAACATGGAGGATGTTAATGTGTGTATGAAGTTTCTCTGGGTAATCTGGGGTGAATTACTGCAACGCCGTGCAATAGGAAAATATGGCCAAATGTGTCAGTGCACACGGGAAAGGGAATCTAACAGGATGTCACATCACTTAAGTATGGTAACTGAGGCAAAGTGAGTATTTATTTGTGTTAAAACCTATATTTACCTCTCAGTGTGCCTTCAGAATTTGGCGTGTCAAATTAAACTAGTTGCCAAACCTCAAAACTGAAAAGTAGCTATTATGGCCCTTGAAACTAAAAATATAGAAAAATAAAAAGTTTTCTAACTGAAGGAAAAGCTATATGGTAATACTGTATCCGCCAAAAAAGGAAAACTGTATCCTGAAGGTGGTTTAGTATCTTAGAATACAATGTCTGAGTTCCTATTTACAAGTTTGGTTATCACTTAAAGTTTGGATAATTTAGATTGCACAGCTTATTATTACTTTAAACACACTATATAACGTTTCAATATAGTGTTGCAGAATTAATCAATAATATTATATAATTTAAAAAATATGACATAATATAATATGCTATAATATAATGTAAAAAATAGTTAAAAATAATGTATATGCAGCTGTGCATCAATGTGACGTTAAGTAAATAATAAACAATAATTACTGAAATGTGCTCGAGGACAAGTGTAACCTCTAAATATAAGATGGAGTTATGACGCTTTCTAGGGATATTGAAAGTGTGAATTATTTCAATATAACTCTAAATCTGAAAACTACAGCAAAACTGAATATTTTATCACAAACATGCCCAATTATAGGATATGTACAACTATGTTACATAATTTTGTAATGGGCCAAATACGAGACAATGAGGTCAAATTTTTGAGGTAAGTCCTGAGGTAGTTTGGGGCCTGTGAGTGAGTTTTAGACTTCCCTTTTCCTTCCAATCATCACCAGACTCCCTTGACATAACAGGCCTAATGGCACCAAGCGTACACAAGCAACTCCAAAATAGCATCTAAATTACGCACCGAGAGTAAATGAGGACCTTTAGGACCTTGCCCCAGTCAGCCATCAATTAAGCTATCAACAATGTAGGTTACTTTTGGAAATTGCTGCTGATGACTTTTCAAAGCGTGCGCGACAAGAGCAACTATCCTCAATAAGTTGGAAAATTAATAGGTCAGCTCGGATTAATCTACAAACAATCTATACAGCAGTGCTGCTCTGAGTCCTACAGAAGCGATGCACTGACATATGAGTCAACTTCCATCAGCTTTTTTGATCTCAGCCTGCTAAGGATTATTTCCTGCCCCCCAAGACATGTGTTTGTGCGCGCAAAACAAGGATAAAAGCATGCACCAACAGTCATAAATGCATCAGCTGTCATATATCACCCAGTGATAGACTATTTCTTCTTTACGCTCGATTATTTGACACCTGTTCCAAAATTTATGGACGCGAACATACAGTCTCGCTCTCGGCTCAGACGTGTTCCAAAAAGTTTAAACTCAACAATTTAAAAATATTTACATGTATGATATTGTCAATTATATCCGATTTAAAGCGCACTGAACTGAGTGGTACACTGCAAAAACTTGATGCGCTCACTCAATCTGGATTTGTTTACACGTCTTATGCTGCGGCTACAACTGACATGAGAATGCATGTAAGTGGATATGTAGCAAGCTGTTGACAAAATAGCTATTCCATCGGCAACACAAACATCTCGTAAACTCAGATTTGTGACCAGCCTATACTTGACAGCCATATTCCTGATGCCACAGTGTTTCGCCCTGCGAGCCTCGCTCCCAGTAACATTACTGCAACTAGGCCTCATTTGATTATAGACGTGTTCCTGTGTGATATGTCGGACACCCACCTGATGTAAAAAGCACGATGGCCTTGAGGCAGCTGTACTCTGCCGAGTCTACGTGCAGGGTCTTAAGCTTCTCCACTTGCTCCTGGAAGATCCGGATGTGATCCATGAAAGCCACGACGCGGTCCGCGGACATCGGGGAGGCGTGGAGGCCCGCCGCGGCGAGCAGAGGGGCCACATGCAGAGGCATGGAGCACTGGGCCGCGTTAAGCACAAACAACTCGCTCCACGTCAGCCTGAGAAGGGACACCTGGTCGGTGATCTGCAGGTCGGGAAAGAAAGGGATGTTTCTCGCCCACTCCACGGCGCTGAAGAGCAACCGAGCCGCCAGCTCGCAGATGTTCTCGATGCCCATGATATTGTTGGGCTGCATGCACTGGCTCCCGTACCGGGACGTCGGGTAAGGCTCGGCCCGCAGCAATAACGAGATGTATCCGGACAGATAGCAATGGCCATTCAGAGGGTCCCCGTTCGTCAG
Organism: Epinephelus moara; assembly: GCF_006386435.1. NCBI lineage: Eukaryota > Metazoa > Chordata > Actinopteri > Perciformes > Serranidae > Epinephelus > Epinephelus moara. Next base: position 17,986,857 of record NC_065513.1, read on the forward strand.
CGCGTACTGGCCTGGGTTGGGCTGAGTTGGAGGCATTCGTCCTCGCTGAACCGCTGACAAAAAGAAAGAGAAAAAGAGGAAATGTGCATCCAGGACTGATAAACATTGTTCATAAGTAGTACAAGCGTAAAGCAAGCTGCAGCTTGTGTGTTTCTCCTCACTAAAAACGGCATGCACTGAAATCTAAATTCAGCACGCCTTTCAAAACATATTGACTAGTGTATGCCGTTTGTAAGAGCAAATTATTATATCGACAGCATAAACATCTCATCAAAACAGATGTGCTGTGTCCCTCAACCTTCACACTGTTTGCATTTGTATTTAGGGTTGCACGCTACATGAGCTGTATGCAAAATGAAAATCACTTTTATAAAGCATAAACACACATTTTCTGCTCTACAAAAGTACATTTACCAAATTTACTATTGTGACTATTTCAAGGCGTATTGCACACAGCAGCCTACTTATATTACTTTACCCTTATATGTACGTGGGGTATTGTTTATATTAATAATTACTCATTGTGGCCAAACATATTACAAATATGATCGATAATTACGGGTAAATGCGATAATGTTTACACATTTTAGCCACATCAAAGGGACAGCTGGGAATAAAAGGAATTCTGCTATTGTTTATTATTAAAAATAAAATATTAATGCAACTCAGGCTACATTATACATGGGCTCGTTGTTTGCACTGCAAATAGCAGATTTTAATTGAGGGATGTTTGCATGAATTGGAATAAAACACTTGACATAGAGAGGAAAGTTACACGGCCTGTAATGCACCAGGCAAAACAATGAGCCATGAACAACTTCAGCGGCATTATTCAGTGTGTCTGAGCTGTCTAGTCAGCATACGGAGCTCGAGAGAGACGTGGGCTTGTAGTGTGTTGATTTTACATTCACACACACTGCTTACAAACCCTACTGTACAATTATAAATTAGTTAACTGCACATATAGTTACAGAAGGGACTATTAGCCCTGCACACTGTACACACACTCTCCCACACACACACATACACACACACACACACAGAGGACAGACAGACATACATACAGGCACACACACACTCACATCCACACAACCCCTCTTCTGCTCTAAAACCTATACGTAAAAAGGGCCTGTTGGACCGAATGCTTTTGCTTGATAATAGTAGAATTTAGGCTGCAAGAAAGACTAAATAAAAGGGTCAGCTAGACGAGCCGCTTTGTTCAGGCGACCTGCATTCACAAGCATAGCTGCTGTGGCTGCACTGGCCTTTTACCCTCTCTTACATAGGCAAAAAGACTAATCATTCATGCAAACATCCCCAAAAAACATGGATGGAGACTGCAGTATGCCCAGCCATATGCCTGTGACCTTAATGCAACATGGCAGCCCTGTTCGTCTGCTACTAGGATGCGTAATCATGAGTGGCTTTAAAAATATATATTCACCTTCCCGCCGCATTCCCACTTTTAAACACTTCTTCAGCCGGCAGTATTGGCACTGATTTCGGTGGTGCTGGTCAATGGGACAGTTCCTATTGGCACGACATGAGTATGTTAAGTTCCTCCGTACACTCCTCTTGAAGAAACTTTTGCATCCCTCGCAGGTGAACTGGCCATAGTGTTTGCCGCTCGATTTGTCTCCGCAAACCACACATTCAATATGCTGCTGACTCTGTCCAGAATTTTGACTCCCCTTGTCCCCAGCAGTCCCCGGTGTGGACGGCGGTCCCGGCTGACTGGGGGTCTGCGGAGTGTGCGGCGCCGCCGACGCCGCCTGCTGCTGCTCCCTCGCCGGCTGCGCTGCTGGGTTGGGGCCGCTCGGAGGTCCTCCGGCCACGTCTTCCTGCGGATCTCGCCAGACGCTAACTACCATTGCCATATCTCGGCCCCTGAAAGTGCTATAAAGCGAAATGATCGCCGGTGTTTATGAAGCGTTGAAGAGGGAAAAATGAGATCTCAAAAAGACGGGGCAGTGCAAAGTCAAATAGGAGCACGCAATCTCATATGGGGTAAGAAGGAGAGTACAACGCGATCAATACATTCAAAATACAGGGCGATTGAATAGGCACCCGATCAGGATATGCAAGTATCGGGAGGCCAGTTCCAAGGTAAATTGCAGTCAGCCATTCAGGAATCCCTAATCTTGTAGGAAAACCAGAGTCCAGTCGTAACAAATTGCAGTTTGATATAAAATAGCCACAAAGGAAAGGCAGGAGCGATTCACATGGACGCAGGAGCGAGTAAAAAAAAAACCTTTTGCTGGAAAGACACGCGATCCAAAGTGCTGCGGAGATAAATTCCTTTCTCTTTTCTTCCCCTTGCTCCTTTACACTCCCGTCTTCGCCGTATAGGAGGGGAGGAAAAACTGAAGAGCCGGATTTTTACATCTATATTCTTAAATAAACCTCATCATCTCGCCCAGCAGCGAAAGAAAACCGCGTCGCCGAATGGAGTGCCCATGTATAGTTTCACCTCTCTCCAGCAGGAGGAATGGAGATACGAAGAGAAAAGATAAAAAAGAAGACCAACACCAACAACTAATAGAATATGCAAGAAGAAGGAGAGACCCAAAAATGAATGCGCTTAAACGGGAGGACCAGCAGAGCAATGTTTCCGAAACGGGGGATCTGCGCGAATGTCTGTATATAGTGAACTTTGACACTACTATTGAAACTGACACGTTTCTATGGAGATCGCTGCGCCTTATATGGTGCTCATGTCAAGGAGCCAAGAGAGGGGCTGCTGGAGACTGATAATCAAAGGCGACTGACTGGCCAGAGCCCTGCATAGAGGAGGAGGAGAGGAGGAGAGGGGGGAGATAGGGAGAGAGAGAAAATGGGAGGCTAAGGTTATAGCCAAGCCCTCTCTTTCTCTCCATTGGTTAGAGTCCCCCTCCGTTCATTCACTGCAAAAAATGTCCATCTCGGTAAGTCAGCGGGTCTTGTGCTCAAATCTTGAAATGTTATATATATTTTTCTCCAAACACAGTAGAAAAAAACGCAAGTGCAGTTTATAGAATCCCGCTTGTGTCAAATCGCAGCCCGAGTCCTTTGTAGAATATTTAGGAGTCAATATCATGAAATAAAGCAGAGTATACAGGGAGATTCCTTTGGAAATTAACAATCGATGTTATAAAATATACAGTGGTAGGTCGATTGGCATTGGAAACAAGTGGAAGCATCTCGCTCCGGTGGAAGATCCAGTCTGCTGTTCTGGTAAATCCAAGATTTCCAGACTCAACACTGAACTGACTGATGTCTGGGGATGGATATTTTTTGCAGTGTTGCAATCTACGGCTGGAGGGGCTGGGGGGCTCTGACAGGCACAATTTACATTGAGCTCGCCCCGCGCTGCTATTTACTTTGAAACCTGATTAGTATGGGCCGTCTATTGTCACCAAAAAGAGGAAGAAACCCTGAATAGAATAGCAGAAAAAGCGGGGTAAAGGCAAGGGGGGACAAAGCTTTTACGCACGACAAATAAACCAAAAACTGTGCGCAGCGGCGAAAGGGGGACTCTGGCTCAGAAATTCCCCAAAGTTTCAAAATGGTTTGTCTTGGACTCGTATCTTTATTATAAAATTAACGGATGTCATTATTGGTTTGAGGCGGATTTATATTTCCACACGTTGTTTTGTCTTTGGCATGCGCATTGCGGTACATCCTCGTCTGTAATCGGCACAGTCTCGCTGATTAAAACTTACAATTTAGTTAAAACGATCTTATAAAGGGAGGAAAATGTCAATGGGGAGAATGATGCATAAAAGACAGTGTGTTATACAAACGTGATGCCGTGCCAGCGGCCGAAAATCTCTAAAATTAGACGGAGCAATAAGCAATATTCAATAATTACCGAGGTCCTATAGTCTCCACAATCACTGAGCTGGTGTCACATTATGTCTTAATAATGACAGTAATTCAAAATCATGTGAAGTTGCTGGGAATTTGCATGGGGATTCCGGCTTTTTTGTATCAGGGTTTTTGCAGGCTTACTACCTCTCCAACTCAAAAATGTCTGGATCGCGCTGCCATCTAGCGTACATTGTACAATTACAACCTCATATTAATGCATGCACAAGTCATCAAACATGAATTTTTTAAACTTAAAAGTTGGTTTTAAAAATAAAATGAAGCCCAATTTTGCGTGCCGGTTCCTCTCGTCTTTTTTGACTTTCTCAAAAGTGTGATCTTTTTATTATAAGGATGTAAAACGGAGAAAAAAACTTTGAAAGAATAATAATAAATAGAGATTGTATTACCAAAATATTATAATAGTCCCAAAAGTGCACTAGTTCTTTGATAACATGTGGTTAAGATGGGACTTAAAGTCAAAAAGATGTTCGTAAATTATCTCCAAAAACATGATAATACACCATGTTGCAAAAGAATAACCATTTATAAAACATCAAATTCTTACTTAATACAAATAAACTAAGTTACTGTGCACAGGTCTTTAACCACACAAAGATATTAGCAGATATAACGGAGCGTAAATATGCAAGTGCCTCCTTTGGAAACGCATAGGAGGGATGGGTTGTTTTTTAAGTATTCAACAAGAGAGCTCTCTCTCCCGTCCCTGTCTCGGACACTCCACTGAAACTCCCCGGCCATATCTCCAGCTCTTTGAAAAGGTGAAACCAATAAGATTAAATCGGACAAAGAATTTTTTTCTGTAAGTGTATCATTAAGATTTAACTCCACAGATTGGAAAGGGGGCTCCGCAGGAGAAGAGGAGAGGAGAGTGAGAGGGACAGCGAATGGGAGCAGGGTAGGGGCTCTAATAGAAAGCTGGGAAACGGCGAGAGAAAAAGGAGAAAGTGGACAGCAGGACATTAAAAGAAGAAGGACCAGCGACGGCGGTTAGCAGTGGAGGAGCAGCTTTCTACCTGGATAAAACCAGCCACCGATAAAGGCAAGTACAATATTTATTTCGCACTTCTCCTACGTTACGCACGCATGGCTCTGCAAGGAAGGCGAAATTCTCTGTGTCAAGCCACATGACCGTTAACTTCAGACCATGCAGCCGACCCGCGGTGTCAGAGTCACAACTTTTTAACTAGTGGACAGTCGCGTCTTCTCTGCACTTTACCGCCGATTATGAGACTCGTTCCCCCGCTTTGCAGCCGTCCTCACTGATTTGTACATCGGATGGTAGTTATTACAGGCTGGTTGTGGCACCGCTGGACATGGGAGCGTTTTTTTTGCTGCACGTCCCGTGCACCTCACCTGCAAGGCTATTTGTTGTTTGAACACATAATGAAAAGATCGATAGCAGGCTGTTTGTCTCAGCGATAGTGTCACCGGATTAAATGGCTGATCAAGGAGACCAGCCGGTGCCCATCTTTTACGCTGTTTCCCAAGTCCCAGTTCAGTCCCAATACAGTCAGATGCAAATATTATAGATTGGCGCAAAAAAAATAATCTCCGCAACGTTTAAGAACTTAGTATGTGTGAGAAAAGACTGCAACGAAGACACGTAAGATGACACACACTGTGATTTATCAAAGCAGCATTATTGATGTAAAGGGACTGTAATGAAAAGTGATATAAAATAAATGATGTAGCAATGTAGGCCAGGTTCACTTATTCCAGGACAAACTGCACGTCAATCAAGCTTTGTAAAAATAGCCTTACATAATAACATTTAACTTCAGTGTCTCATGGGTGCAGGAAGTTCATGCTCACTAATCATTTCACGTGAGCCAAGTTACATTTATTTTTCATCTCCAACTCTCTGAGTGTCCCAGCTTTTCTTATTTGGGCAGCAAAATACGCACGTCTTTGTAATCTGTTAAATTATTGAAACATGTAAAGAATTACATCAGATTATTATTAAACATGTCTTTCAGGTAATGGATGCTGTTGCGCATTAGCAGCCGTCTTACTGTAATCTAGTGCCTTGCTTTGCAACAGATAATTAGTGATGTTGGGATATTTAAATTCAATCTGACTTTTTTCAATTTGAATCAAAATTGAATAATTATGATCCACATACTATCTATTTCTTTTTCATTTCTCCCCTGTATGATAGTTTTGTCAAACGACTTTACTGGTTAAAATTTATAGTTCTGCCAAATCTGATCAATAACTGATGCCCTTTTTTACACAGATACAGTAGGACGTTGTAAAGCTCACAAAATGGAGCTTGAATGCAGCTGAAACCAACAAGCAGCACAATCAGTTGGGAAAACACTGAGGTCACAAGTGCAAGGCCCTCCAATAAAACAACACATGACGATGACAACGCGTTTTAGAGCATTTAAAAGGATGCAAAACGACGCAGATATTTAGAAATGATCGAGGGGGGTGTTTACTATCGACTGTGTGTACGCACAGCAGAGTTACAACCACAGCATATAGCCCCAAAAAGACATTGCATGAGCTAAGAGGTTCACTCGCTTTTCCAGGGGGCCTCTGCTCCAAACGCCTCCTGTGTGCACACCAGTGTTCTGTTTCTGGACGCCGGGTCAGAGGGCCACATCCAGCTGATGCTGATCCCTGCGACTGTAACGTCTGCACACAACATTAAAAGCGATTAAACAAGCAAAACGAATAAAGTGATGGACACCTCGAGCATCGTCTCACGTCTCCATGTTGGGTCCTGCCTTGTTCGTTTGAATAATAGACACTGATTAATGGTCAAATTGAGCACATGTGGTTATAAGATGCAGCTCCAAACCTCCAAATAAACTTTACACTTGTTGGACTCTGCTTCTGTGTAATAAGGGGGAACTTGGAAGTTGTTGTCATTAATAATGAAGTGACTTAAGATTTAGTGAGTAAACACTCAGGCGCCGCTGAGAATGGCATTACACGGTTTCACTTGTTATTTAGAAGAGGTGGCAATTTATAGAATATTTTTGTTTTGTTTGCATATGAGCTCTCTGACATTAGGGCAATCTGTTTTACATGCATTAAAACAAAACAAGATGCACACTATTTTACAGCATAGATGTCACATGGACAATACATCAAGACAATGCATGTTTTAATCTATTGTCCATCTTTTAACGATATGTTTTGAGTGGAATTTGCTTTTGCAAATGGGCTTCCGGGTTATTTGTTTTCTTTATGGCAGCTGTAACACTGCAGTGACATATTGATTTATGCTGGGCGAATTTATTTATTTATTTATTTTTTTTAAATTAACGCTAAAATCGTCAAATAGAAAATGTGATAAGGCCATCGACCTGTTTGACACAGCAGTGATTTTGACATGTGACTACCTAGTTGCTTCAGTGAAGTTAGTATAACTTTTGTCAACACCTCTATAGCTGTGCGTAAAAAATGGCACTTGGGAAATAAAAGGAGGAAAAGGCAGATTTTCACCGTGCGTAAAACGCTGAACAAACACTAACACTGTCACATTTTTAAAAGTCCTAATTTACAAAAAATTTAATTTATTCTCATGTTTGAATTGGAGGTTTTGTTGCTTTGAGTGGTTGTGTGTTGAAAAGGGAGGAGGGGGGTGAGGGTGTGTGTGTGTGCGTGGGTGGGAGAGGGGGGTGCTCCTTTTTGTCCAAATCTGATCCCCAAATTATTCTGGGGGCTCAGATTGGTGTGAAAGGGACGAGAAGGTCACTTGAAATCGCCTTTTATCCGCTGGCTTTTTTTCTATGGATCAGCAACTTTCAATAGACATAATCTAATCGCTCTTAATGGAAAGGCCATTCGTGAGAAATAGTGGAAATATCGTTGAGCCCATGGGCTACACAGCCATTTAAGAGCGACGCGTTTAAGCAGGCAACAAGCGTCCACAAAATAGCATGGCTATTAATTATTACTGCAAACTGAAAAAGTGTCTCTGAAAAAGAGGGGAAGTTTACACACCAGTCAGATGCAAACAATAATGTGTGTATTCAGAGTGGATATAACTTCATTTGTGTTATAATCACCCTGTTAATTTCTGTTATATCATCATAATAGTGTTTTTTTGTTATCTTTTTGCCCTAAAATGACTTTTGGTGGACTGTAAAATTGCATTACCCAACAGTGTGACTCATCCTAGTTTGTATGTAGATATTATTGTTTATTTCCTCATTATTTTTAATATGGTCTCGCGTCTCCAGAGATTTGAGATCCTTCACTTTTAGACGTGATGAATGAAAGTCTCCCTTTCCAGGGTGTTTTTGCATCCCAGACTATAATTGAGGACAATAACTGCAATGACTTTCCCAATTAGGCTTGAGGTTGGAGTTAAGTTAGAGGGACTGTCAGTTTAAGCTATGGGCAATGGCTTTATTGCTCACTAACCATCATTTCTTTAGAGCCCATGTGCTAATTACTTTGGATGGTCCCAGAGACGGAGATTATAAATCCATTAGCACCCAAACCCTCGTGGTTCCACAGTGCAAACACTGTAATTTTGTAGTACACCAAAAAACCAGACTTTAAGTACCAGAAGCTAGATGAAGGGAAACAGATTTTCAGCAGCGTGTGTACTTCTGAGGGATCCACTGTGAAGGGAAGCCCAGCGTATATCAATCAGCAGCTAAGCCGAAACACACAGAGTAAACTAAGCAGAACAGAAAATTAACTGACAGGGGAAAACATCTTATCAGTGGCCGGTGGTTTATATCACTGTGTCACCTTAACGCAGCATTGTAATCACAAATTGTCAACACAACACAATTTTAATACTGTGCTTTCTGTTTTTTTCGCAAGTTTGTGGAAAATCATTTATTCTTATTCCCAAAGTGCGTGTGTGAAATATCCAGGGAGCGGCGCAGCCTGCAGGAATCAAGTGAATTAAAAATAAGACATAATACCTGTTTGACTGCGTTTAAAAGGAGGCAACACGAAAACCGGGACCCAAACGGGGGTGCGTGAAGGCATCTCACCCCTTAAAGTAATTTATTTCAGGGAAACCGGAGGGCAAAGGTGGAATTCTTGAGAAATTCAACAAGGATAAGGGAGCTTTAGGAATTCTGCACGCAGATTACCTTTCATCCCATCCTCACATTATCCGACAACACACAGTAGAAATATAGCTCAGCGACAAAAGAGCGAGATTACCCTCCGACACAGAGGAGTGCAAAACAATTTTTAAGAAGTATTGCGATTATTAGGGGAACGAACAAGGCAGAGGAGGAGAGAGGAAGAGGAGGCGGGGGGGTCAACGCAGCAGAGGAGTGACTCCCTGTGCGCTTTCAAGGGGGGAGACAAAAAAAAAAAAAAGATGACATAGTGTCCTGTCACTGTCGTAGTGGATAGTGGACTCATTTAAAAAGAGTTTACCCACCTTTTTATGCTGGCATAAATATTTATGGTGAGTAAATTCACATCAAACACAATACTAAACTGAGCAAAGCTGAGCGAGGACAACAAATTAGCTGTGTTTCTCTTATGGTGGCAGATTGTTGTTTACACTGATGGTTATGATGTCTGGTTATGGATGCTGACACTGGGTCAGAGTTTGCCCCCCTTTTGGTTTAACTTGTTTGGTTGTTTAACTCCTTGGTTTGTAACCAAATGAGTGGCATCACATCAGCACTACATTATTTTTTTCTCCATCACACACCCTCCAAAAACCAACACACAGCAGGGGCTTAATTAGAAATGTAGTGTAGCTGAACCATCAGCATGCTGGAGCTGAGAATGACTGAGCACACTGATGCAGTCTAGTTTACATCAGTACAGAGAAAACAGAAAATAATTTCCCCACAAACTCTCAGAGGCAGTTTGAGCGAAACACATATTTATTTATTTACATTTGGAAACCAAAAATGTCATGTGCCATAGAAGGATATAGGGACACGAAGCTGCAATCAAAGTTTTACTTTCATTTAAACTCTCCTAAACAAGTGGAATATTATAATAGTAAAACACATCACAGATTAGTGTTGTAATACATCCCACATTTCTTATTAAAAAACAATAATAAAAACATTTAAAACCAAAAAATACCCCCCACTTTCTCACACAAACCCACACACATGGACAAAAACCCTCTTGACATTTTGTGTATTTTCATCTGAAAGGTGTGTGTCTGGTGTTTGCATGTGTGGGCACATGTGTGTAAAAAGACAGTGAAGCGAAGGTGTGAAGGTGGCCTGTGTTTAGTGTCCAGACCTGGCAGATTGTGACCTTATCAATGTGAAACTCTTAAGATAAATTATTCATAGCACCTGTTTGATGTCTCCGGCCAAAGAATGACAAAGGTGTAAGATTTAAGATCCATCTGAAAAGCCAGGAATATCAGCCGCTGTGCTACCTGTCTGCTTTTAAGAGCAGAAAAAGAAGGAGATGGGCTGAATTTTAAAGCACAAAAATGGACAATTTGTTTCCTAACAGGGGGTACAGAGGAGAGCAGCCGTAGATACAGCGCTGTACGTGTGTGCTAGTCTCTGCACATATATTAAAAAAAACCTCAATCTATTATTTCAGCCTGCAAGGTGTGGCTTCTGTCAGCCATTGTCTTAATGTCATGTGACTCACAGGTGTCCAGTGATGGCAACCGGCACTGTCACTGCCTGCTTTACACCCTCCCTTTAATCTGAAACTTGAAGCATAGAGTTTGAGTGATTCAGTGGAGCTAACCTTGCCCTTTTGTAACTGAGTTTGTGTTGTGTCTCCTCGCAGGCAGAAAGCGACATGGCGGCCAGGCATTCGGAAACACAGCGGGACGTGTCGGTGTGGTGCAAGGACTGACACTGGGATGAGATGTAATTTATGGAGAGTGCTGTTTGATTATAGGACAGTGACGGTACTGCTTAGCAAGAGCGTCGGGCTCACTTAACGTGACAGCCCTGCACTGACAGGCCTTATTGTACTTGATCATATATGTGGTGAATATAACATTAAGTGTAAATGAATAGTCACTCTCAGGGTAGATTCCTCTGAATTTTATTGCTCGGTTCAGATTTTGTTTCTTTTAATTCAGTGAATTACTGGAGTGTGTGTTTATCAAGTGCTATCCCAAGCTTTTTCAACTCCGAAATGAATCCAAGCATCCTGGAACTCAAATTCTTTCTCAGTGATTTGTTTTGGAAAAAGACCATAGTGTGTTTTTTGGGAAACTGGCAGCTGATCTTTTCATAGCTAGAGGTCAACATAACACTCAGTATTAATAAAACAAATAAGACTAGGATGGATATTAATGATGATATATACAGATGTACTGCGCATGAGCTTGAGTTATGTGTGAGAAGGAGCGCGAAGGAGAGACACTCTCACACGTTTGTGTGTTTATTTGACTCTGTGTGTGTGTGTGTGTGTGTGTGTGTGTGATAGCCGAGTCAGTTTCCCCTCAGATGTTCCCTTGACCTTTGACCCCACTGTTGGGGTCAAGCCCTGACAAATGAGATGGTCGAGTTCTGGCCAGAACTGCAAACATTCCACAACAATCTTCTGTCCTCCTCCTCCCCTCTCCTCATATCCGTCATTCCTCACCCCTTCACTCCTCTCAGTATGTCTCCTCCACGACTTAGAGAGAGAGTCAGAGAAAGTTCTCATTACACACAAGCATGTTTTATTGAATTTGCTGTGGGAATCTTATAAAGCACACACCCTTCAAATTAAGAATTACAACATCGGTTTAATTTAATATCCCCGACATCTGCCTTGTTTACAGTAGGAGAGAAAACAAAAAGAGTATGATCTTAGAGGAGAAGCTGTGTTAAAAGATTTGGATATTACAAGCGTGCACTTTGAAAGCACACTGTGTGTGTTTGGAAAGCTTGTCAGTGATGTCAAGGATGAGAAATGTTGCAGTGTGGTTTTTTACACACGCTGCTGGCTCTAGCATTTCCGGCAACATTTCTCACTCTGCCTCCCTCACACCATCCGCTCTGCTGCAATATCCCCACATTTTTCCATCCTTTCACTTCTTCCCCTTCCCACCCTCCCTCCCCGTTCGCTTTCTCTCCACTCTCTGACCACTCTTGCTCCCTTTACCCTTCCTCTCGGCTGCACCACCCTGCCCAATCTCAGCCGCTCCCTCCCTCCTCTCTCCTCCCAGCACATTCACTCACCCACCCCCCTCCTCCTTTTTTCCTCCACCCACTATTTTCTCTGATTTTCTAACATGCCGTTCCACAGAATGCTACCACCTGTGTCTTTAGGGGGAAAAAAGGGGGGCTATTGGTATTCCTCTTTGGGAAGCTGGTTAAGGTAAGTGGCACCCTCTATTACAATGACACGGCAAATAATGGTTCTGCCTGTTGTGTTTCTGTATTAACTTTCTTTTTTTCCATGGAGTGACCCCGGCTTCCTAAGCATCACCACCCTCCATCAGAGCTCTAGCTACAAGTCACTGCTGTAAAAACACACACACAGTCACCATCGATGAATGTCAGCAGAGCAGCCACAGTGCCACAAAGGAGCCTGGAGACCAACAAAGCCGGCTGATACAGTAACGCTGAGTGGATCATGCTCTTGAACTTGCTTTCATAATGATGTAATATTACTAAAAGGCAATGCAACACAGCAAAGATCTTAATAAAAACACATCAATCTCGATATGTGTGCGTATGTGGGTTTTTTTTCTCTCTCTCTCTTCACTCCCGGTTGAATTGTGATATCATTTGATGTCGGCTGTTATGTGATTCATCGGAGGGTACAGCTGCTTCACATGGATCTTGGCCTGGACAGGACTGTTTCCTCACAGGGCAGCTGATCACATGACTCAATCACACGGATAGATCTGAGCTCTAATTGGCCGTGCACTAGCGCATCACCGTGGCTAATCTGGGTGCATGTATACCGCTCTCTGCTTTGAATAGTAAGATGGCGGGTTGTTTTGCCTTCCAAGGCAAGGGGGCAGTGAGTTCCGTGTATAACTGTGGGTGGGGACTCGTAGACCAAGGGCTGTTGCTATGATGATATACAATGCAAAATAATATGTCATCACTAGGACAATGCAAACAGACCTGCAGTTAAACTGAAACAACACAATGCCATATAGGGAACTTGTGCAGCTGAAGTGGTAAGAAAAGAGTAGTTATAATATATGTATAATAACATAGGGCACTTCCTGATCCCTCATGGCCCCTGTTTGTTCCTCCATTTGTTCACACCCAAGTTATGTCCACGAATTAATGACCAGTTGGCCGCCTGTATGTCCACTGTAAATAAATAATAAAGCTCTCCTTACTCTCATCACCATCAGCCATCAGCCTGGTTGAGGTTAAAGCAGGCAGCAAGCGACAGGCAGCAGGGAAAATATGTGTAGGCGTATGTGTGTAATCATGGCCATGTCCATGGTGCAGTTCAGCTGATTGTGTTTACGTCCCTTTCCTCCTCCTCCTGCTCTGTATGTCCACAGGCAGCTCAAGGATGTAAAGGAAGGGCTCAGAGCCACTTGATTCCCTGCCACCACCCACCGTTGCCCTAGTGTTACCAGAGCGTGGATGTCTGCCCCTGTCCCCCAGAGCCTCAGTCTCGCTCTCCCCCACCCTTCCCCAACCAACACTCACCCACCAACCAAGCCCCCCCACCACCACCCCCGAACCCCAATCCCTCCACCTCCCTGCCTCGCTCCCTGATTCAGTGTGTAAAAGCGCCCCCTGAATGATGGATTACTGTGTCACCGCAGCCTGCGAAGGATTAATTTGTTTCATTGATTTCTCTTTAGGCAGAATGCCAGCGTCTGCCGCTTCCCACCTTTTCCCCAAGACTCGCAGCTGTAATAGACGGTAATGGCCTAAGACAAATCAACCCGTTTCTTGTAAAAATAGCACCAAATAACCCTCCCCACCCTCCAGCCTGCACTCTACTCACGAGCACATCGGGGAGCGGCGGTGGTGGGGTATCGGGGAGTGTTCGATTCATCCTCATCCTCCATCTCTATCACTCTATCTGGCTATCCTTCCATACCACCGTCCCTCCTTATCCTGTGCTGAGACAGAGGAGACCATCCAGTCACTCTAACAAAGCCATAAGTCTGCCGTACTTACAGCTCCCTCTCAGGCCTCACAATGGATGGGTAATGACAGCGCTGTCTGGAGGGGGCTGTGGGAGTTGGGCCATTCTCTCCAGTAATGGAAGCAGTTACTGCCATTCCCTATACACCTGCAGGAACAGCTAACTGTTAACCACTGTGATCTATGGCAAGGCCTTACCACACTACTCTAAGGTTGAAGGGTTGTACTGACATCGCTGAATTAGGACACGTCTGCACAACACATCTTTTTTTTCTGTCTTTGCTCTGGTGCATGAAGTTATTCTACTGTACGATGAGAGCTATGGAGAAGCATTGGAGTTATTTATAAACAAATCTGTGCCAATGAATCAGTGTTGGTACAGCTCTCAGCACTGCAGACTGACAATCCAGCATTCCTGACATTCACTGATTTAACGCTGACATAAGATGCTGCCACATCTTTACTACCCTGTCACTGCTTTGAACGATGGGAAACCCAAACTGCCTGTAACATTAAGCACACCACTACAGGCTGACTGTCCTCGAACGCTTTCCAATCTCACAGAGATTTATGAGCAGAACCAGATCCATTAATCCATTGTTGATTTGCTGTGGCTGCCCTGCAGGGTTTTTGGGATCAGATATCATACAGTGCTGAAACTCACCCCGTTGCGCAGCAGGGTAGATTGTAATACCCTGACCGGTGCTAAAAACGCTGCATCGAGCATTAGGAAATTAAAGGCAAGTCGGTGTTTTTCAATTTGTGTCATTAAATTCTTGGCGCACTTGAAATTCCTGCATGTCTACCACCAGTCTTACTCATGCACACCCTGACAGATATATCAACTTTTGACAGAAAACACTGTCACTTACATTAAAAATGACGACATAAACCAGAATGACAATCCATAGAGGGCTCGGTACGAGTGAGTTAGAGCTGGTACACAATGTGATAATGACCCAGGCTGCAGGGAAATCTCATCAGCTCCCTGCAATCAATTTAAAAGTGTTTACAAAGCCACGGGCTGAGGTGTGTGCTTGGGGACAGAGCACTGGTCACCTGGTGTTCCGCTAGATCCCCCTGCTAAGCTGGCCTCTCCTGGGTAAACCTCCACAAAGCCCCCTCATGTCTGACACCACCAGGTCCTTCAAATACTGCTCTCAGACAGAGGATTAGGTAATCTCACCATGATACTGTCTTTTTCTCTATTTCTATCACTTTTTTTTCTTCCTCATTGTCACCTTTTCTCTACCCCTGCATTCCCATACCTTATGCCCTCCCTTTCTCCTTCTCTCCCTCCTTCTCCGGCCTGTTGAAGTGCTCACTCTACTCAGGGCACATCTATCCTCAGGGGTCCTTACATTCTTAAGTGCCTCCAGAAAAGGTTAGTTGGCAGGTAATTGTCCAGCTGTGGTTGGGCTTATCTTAATTGTGGGTGCTTCAGTACAAGATACACTTCCTTTGATGAAGAGACTTACAGTATGTGGAATAATGGGAGAAGACAGAGGGTACGAGAAAAGAATTTTTTTTGTGATTTGAAAATAAGGTTGCAATGGCAACTATTTCAGAAAATATCAGAATTACACGATAACTTATATTATTATTATCCATTACAATGATCCTTAAGGGAATGAAAACAGAAAGATTTTTTCTTAATTATAATTGAAACTTGATTTTTTTTAAATGGAAGCATGTATAAAAAATAGAAAGTAGTAAATTCTGGTTGCATTTTTTTTTTTAAGACTGTAGAAAAGCAGATGTGCACGGTATAATTGTCAATTTTCATACCGTGGTATACGACTTCACGTCATACTGCTGCAACCCTGTTTCAATATCCATTTGTATGTGACGCAATATTACTCTATTGTACATATTTTTTGGTCTTTACTGTTCATAATTCTAAAATGTCTTGTCATCACTGGAAAGGTTACATTAAAACAAACTCAATATGTAGTTTGCCTAGTGGTCCGACACATGCATAAGTGCAAAAAGCTATGCTGACCTCACGATGTTAAAATCTAAATGACTTGCTCTTCAGCCACTCTAAATCTATACTTCTATTAGCCATCTGATCATATATATATATCCATGTCGATAGGAAGCTTTAGGGGGGTTAGTGTTTGCATTGCCCCAGTCAAAGGTCGTGACTGACCAATAAAATATTTCCAGAGCACCATCAATAACTCCGACATGCAGACTAATACAGTATGGGATTGTGGGTAGGGGGAGGAAGCCTGCCGTGCTTGCTCTGAGCAGAATAGATGAACAAGAGGCCAAAAGGTTACTGGACAGACTTCGGCCCCCTGCCCCTGCCCCCTCTCATATGTGCATTTGATAGCGACAGAGGCAATTATAAAGGTATACTTCAGACAGGTCAAATGGGAGAGGGCAAAGTGCAGAACCTTTAAAGCACTGGCTGGAGTCAAAGGTTAGGGTGGACATAGGACATCATAGCGTGCCGCTGGGAAAGGGGTAATGGAATCAGAGCTATAAAGACACAGACTGATGAAAAGGGGAAAAACACAACTATATCGTCTCTTTGTCTATGTGATGTTTTCGTAGAGAAAAATTACACAAATTATAGCGTTAAATGCAGTTTGGCTTGATTACACTGTTTGCTGGGTGTGTTTATGTGGTGTGTGTTCAAATACTGTATGTATGACGAAACATCAGCCTTCATGGCTATTAAATATGAATAGCCCAAGGTCAGGTAAGGTCATGGCATGCATTTAGCACCAGTGACCAATGCCAAATGTAAAGGTCAAAGTGGAATTGCCAGAGTCAGAACAATACAACGCTCGCTCATCCACATTTATGCATCCCATTGGCAGTGATTTATGGAGGGAGATAAGCGTACGGATGGGAAGAAAACACTCTCTTTCTCCTATCCCGTCAGACTCGGTAAATACACTACTCACTCATATCAATCACCGTGTCACAGTGAATCGCCACTGTATGCTTCCTGCTCAGATTAAAAACTGCCTTTGTCTTGCTCTGCCTTCTCCCTCCAGCTCTGGGGAACACACTGGCAGTATTGTTGCTATTTCACAAGCTCTATATTAGCATTTCAAACAGCTGTGGTACAAAAGTAGTGAGTATGTTCAAAGTCAGCGGTATGCTATGGATAGATTCCATACTGTATCAATCATACACTATAGAAGTACGGGCCTCAAATGTTCACAAAAACACTGAGGAGAAAATGTATGTGTTTTTTTTTTTTTGTTCTGTTATGTGACAAAATGCTTTTTTTAATATTATGTTCCTCCACTTCTATTTATTTCTAGGCCATGTAAAGACTGTTTTTCTATTTTATTTTCTCCTTTAATGGGCTTCCATGCATTTGGTTTGAATAAGAAATAAAAAAAACAACAGAAACCTCGACACCAATTCTCATCAGAATTCCAGGACATTTAAGAGAGCTCAGGTTGGAGCAGGTTTTATGCTTATAAAACACATCACTGCTGATTAAAATCAATCTCCCCTCCGCTGTCCTCTGCAGGACAGCATTCCTGTGCTGCAGCCAGACGGGCTGTTCAGCAAAATGCCGCTCAGGGGGGGTCTTGACTGGGCCAGCGATTAACTCTATATCCCGGCTTTTAGATTTTTTGTAGGCCTCTTGAACATGGACATGTTCCCCATGTCCCTTTGGCTCCTTAAATGTGAAAACCAGCCTGTCACTGGTGCACCACAGCCTTTGCAAACTACCCCCAAGTGGTTCAGAATCCAGCCAGAGAAAAGTCCAAAAAGAAAACATGCTTTTGAACTGCCGGCCAAAGCGGAAACATGGTCTAGTAAGCTGCTTTTTAACCTGAACCATAAAGACCAATTTTCCTTTCCTCCAATAGTAATAAATTTGCTCTTTTCCTTTATTACACATACTATGTTTTTCCATACTAAGATCAAAGGGTGATAATGCGTGACACCACAGGTACTAGTGTATATTACCTGACACTTTCTGTCTAGTTCTCCATTAGTCTGTGTTTCAGCTCGCATGCAACGTCAATGTGACAAAAGCCTCTTTAACGCCAGAAAAGCTGCAGTAGCCAAAGTATTGAATGTTTCTCCTCAGGAAATCATATCAATTTCATTGCGTCGACTGCAGAGGTCAGCTTTGAGGATCAAATTTTTGCCATTTTAATACCAGCGATGACATTTCCCTGCACGCCAGCCGTTCCAACATCTATCCTTCCCCTCCCTCCCTCCCTGTGAGAACAACAGTTCTAAAGGCCGTTTATATACAGGACAAGTTCTGTATGATCTGTCACATTCATCTCTATTTCCCATTCACCACAGGGCATTTGAACCACATCAGAATCTATTACCACCATGCAGATTCAGCCCCTGCTGACAATACAAATCATGATAAGATGGAGCAGTGACTCCATAAACACCCTTGCTTATATATATTACACCATATGAGCTGGGCTGGATAGCGGATCCCACTTGTCTTCTCTATGTGATCGTATATTTATATGGATGGACTAAAGATACGGATATCATTACATCTCTGTCTGTCTTTAACCTGTGTCTGTTACCGCCCCATTCAGGCAATAGATATAAATAGTTGTGTGTGTATATGTGTGTGTGTTTATCTGCGGGAGCATCCATCACTCGGCAGTAGGAGTTCCAAATCAGCTGCTTGTGAGGAGAGATTTATGCTGTAATGCATCAAATCAACAGACCTTTACAGTAAAATATGATTTTATCAATAGGCCAGATCAATAGTGCATGCAAGACGCTGTGTAATTATTACGAAGGTCCGTATCAATAAAACTGTCACGCATGACCTCCTGCCAAAGGCTATGGAGCTGGGAGTCACAGACAGTTGAAGAAAGGTTTGCGTCGTGGTACTGAGATGTTTGATTACCTGTACATAAGGTCATATCGGTGATCCACCATAACTCATCTGGGACGAGATGAGAGCCAGGTGGGGAAAGTTTTAACAGCAGCTACAGACTACTGCATAGCAAAACATTTAAACCTACATGTATAGGATGCATTTTACCGACCAATTAATAGTACCAGGTATGTTTAAAAGCTGTCATTGTTGGGGAATTGTGTTTCCCTGCACCTCTGCAGACATTAGAGATTATAAATGATAGAGACGCGGATGACTGTCTTTACTGGAGTGAGGATCATTTGTCCTGAAGCAAGGCAATCCAAGAGTGGAAGAAAGACTGTCAAAAAGAGCTTTGTATTACACTGTAGTGGGAGCACTCTGCATTAACACACACACACACACACACACACACACGAAGAGTCACATACACACACATACAGTACACCAGAGAGAGAGCGTGAGGCAGGGACCAATGAGGCAGTTTATATCGGGATTTTGTTTCACAGCCACGGCCTCCTGGGAGAGAGGGGTCTGCCAATAACACTTAAGAGACAGAGCAGGAAAAGTAAGTGCTTTTATTACAGCTCATCACTCATGTAATTTCTGGCAGCATTTGTGATTACAGATCAAGTGATTGACTAACTACACATTCGGCGGCTGAGTTATGAACCGGGTGCCTACCATTCCAGCCCCGGCAGATTCTCTGTGTCAGCTGTAACTCATCCTCTCCCAGGGTGCTAAATCAAAGAGCACACTGCGGCCGGAAGAGTTAAATAATAACTTGAGCTTTATTGTAAATCTGTCAGAAATTAAACCTGCGCGGACGTCGTCTTGGCCCTGATGTTGTACTGCACGGGGTGAAGAGGCTGGATGGAGGGGATCAATAGAGGCCCAGATGGAGATATTGATGGATGACAGGTGAGGTGGGTGTGTGTGCGTGCGTGTGTTTGTGTACGGGTGTGTGCGTGTGTGTGCAAGGGGTGGGATTGAATCACCCTGGGGTTAGGTAGAGAGCACGGCTCAGGGTGTTTAATCGACAGGTCTCACCTTGAATCGATTGGCAGGAGTCTCGCAGGGCAAAGACGTGATACACACAACCAACACTTACTCACACACACCAAAACAAACTATAGGGAGTGTGGGAGACAATGGGGTGGAATGAGGGCGGATGTCTCAATGCCATTAGTATTGCATGCCTGTATGTAGTCAGTGTTGGGTTCAGTGCTCACGAAAGCAAATCTGAGACTCAATTTAAAAGTACATTTATTGTTTGACCCTCCTGGAGCAGCAAGTCAATACCCTTTTAAATACCTTTGTTTGGTTTACAAACTCAACATTAGCATCCTTTTTTACCTTTAAAAACTTGGGTCAAGGTAATTCATAACGTAAAGTCGGTGCTCAAAATGATTACGGCATTACTAGTGGTATTCGTTTGGATACATTGGCTACTGAGTGATGTGTCCACCCCAACGCTGCCAACATGTTGCCAAGTTATTGACAAAAGGTCCCTTTTGTTAAATGTACTGTGGATAATGAAAAAAACATTGCATGCGCCACTTATAATGAAACCCTGATCAGAGGAATTACCATGTGGTTGTGGTCTGCACTGTGGCAGAGAACCAGTTTGCATACACTGCAAAGCTAATGAAGGACCTCTGTTTAAGAAACATAACAAATAACACAAAAAAGAGCAAAGCAGAATCAAAGGAAGCTATGTTTCCTGTAACAATGCTGCTTTATTTTAAGAAACCTCATCATATAGTTTTATCTCTGCAATAACTCCTCACACTCAAAAGAGGCATAGTAGCATGCACATGTGATTCATACTGCGGAGACGCCATGAAAACACTCTACCGTGAAATGTCTTACAAGAGGCCAAGATCTGAGGGCACTTTGTCCTTAATAAACAACATACTGTAAGTACTAAAACGAATGCAGCTTGGTAGTATGTAGTAATGCGTAGGGTAAAAAAGAAAAGAAGAAGCAAATATTCAACCCTCTGAAGTTATGTTAAAATGTGCTGATTCAAGGCCTCCGCAGCTCCTACATGCAGCTTTCACTGGAAGACCAAAGTCTAATGTTTTCAGATGATGTCAAGGTTCATGAGTATCGTTGACTGAGATGATTGTAAGAGGAGTATATTTGCCAAATCACAGTGTGGGGTAAAGTGGAGCCCATTAATGCTGATCTGGAGTCTGCTTTGGAGGGCTCTTACAGAGTAAAAGAGACATTTTGTCAGTCACCTTGGAGCCACAAGTATTTAGCTTTGAATGCGGCCTAAAGTAAAGTATTATTAAGTAGATAATAGAGTGCACATTCTCTCTGTATGGTCTGTCATTTCTGGAGGCTTTTGGGTAAAAATGCTTTTGATGCTGATGACTTTATGGATAAGCTGTCTATTATCTGGGTGGCTACACAATGAATATTTGGTATTTTGATTCCAAATAGTTCACACAACCTGAAATAAAATGATGAATACACATTTTAAACACTGTACATAAATTCTGCTGGCAGACAGACCTGGATCTTTGGTTCTTATAGATTCTTCCGAGAAGTGCTAAAGGAAGAAACCACTCTTCTGTGTGTAGGACAGTACCTGAATAGTTCAGAAGAGGAAGGAGTTGAAGAAAGAGAGGTTTCAACTTGTGGTCCTGGGTGGAAGAAAGGGGAGGACATCTGAGCATGCTGTCCAGGGCTCAGATGGGGTGAAGAATTGCAAATCGGAGACCTGAGGCCAGAGTGCGGTCTAATTCTTGAACGGTGACAAGAGGCTACACTCTGATCCGCGGGACTTGGAGTTCTCTGAGGAGGTCTGGGTTTGGGTTTGAGCCTGGGACTCTGCAAAATGCTGCTGTAACTTCCAGACTTTTGGACCAGTTTGGTCAGATGTGCGGATCTCTCCTAACGAGACAAAGACATTTGAGAAAAGAAAAGATGTAAAAACAGCCTACTTTGTCCTGAGAATTTGACTTCAAAGTTGCTGGGGAAATTACCTGAGGCTATACTGTAAAAGCAAACTTCCAGACTCAAAAGGTAAAGTCCTATCTTGATGAATAAATAAATAAATTAAAGACCTCATCTTCATGATTACACAATATATCAATGTTCTCTAAGAAGACGATTCCTTTTTCTGCATTCGATCCGTCTCAAGGGAATATAAAGGCTTTTTAACTTCATTGTTAAGTGCTTACTGTTTGTAAATTACTGTTCTTGCAGCAGTCCATTACTAAAGTCACACCTCAAGCCTGCCAACCAGTTAATGTATACTTGCATCTTTAATCTCAGCCAAAGTGATTCAATACTGCCTCTCGGAGTACAAAACCACTTAGCTCTCTCAGGCATGTTGTGGAACGGACATTCATAGTAAGTATAACAAATAAGGGGTTGAGGGCCAGCAGCCTGGTGACGTCACTGGGTCATCTGGATGTTTCCATTCACTCTCTGCTGTCTAAACAAAGCAACAGCGATCTTTGGATTGTACTAAGTGAGACAAAGTGGTGAAAGAAAAAAAAATAATACTTGCAAACCTAGATGATGGTGACAAGCTTACCCATTAAGATTTTTTCTTTGTGATAACTCCATTAACACTCACCTTCTGAGCCTCATCTAAAACTCTGCCATGAGCTTGCTGTCCCGTCAGTAGCCAGGGTAAACTGCTGGCAGCAGGCCTGCACTGCTCTCCCTCTGACCTGGGTAAAACATACAAAGTGGTGAAGACTACATCTCTGCTTCTACGTGGCTCTTTCATCGACTCCCATGGCCCCGCTGTCCTGTAACTCTCTCTCTCATCCCCTTGGTCGGATTTGATTGATGAGCGGCCATTTCCTCTCCTGTCCATCCCCGTTGAAGACCTGGCAATGGCAGATGCTGAATCGTGTAACGCTCCATCTCTCTCATCTTTGTTTGGTCTTTCTTCATGTCTTTCTTCTTCCTCAGCACTCTCACTTTCTTCATCCTTCGCCTGCTCCTCAGAGCCCTCTGGTCTCTCTAGACCGTGAAGCAGCTTGTGGTGAACCTGTCTGGTGTCCTGTCAAGAGGATACAAAATATCTTTTTAGGTTGTTCTAATTGTAACGCAAGCAGCCTAACTGTGCAGTCAGAGCAGATGACAGATGACATTTCAAAGCAGGTATTTAACTATACCAAACGATATAATCTGTGATAAACTGCAGCCGTGGGCTGATTTGTAAACTTTAAACCAATTCACTTAAAATGCGTATCTGAGAACCAAACCTCTACTTTGCCAACAAAGCTTACACTGAAACTGATGCAGCATTAATGCTCACTGTGACTTAGTCATTGTGTAAATTTCTAGGCAGGCGTTGTGACATTTCACAAAAATGTGTTACTTTTTTCAGTGATCTCAACCACAGGGGATTACAGTTTGAAATTGAGTAATTACATGACAATCACTAATCCCATTAACGTTCCATTTAAGGTTTGGCCTGTTTGCTGTCTTACCAGGAGTTTGATGGAGGGCTGATATAAGTTTCCTCCCTGTGCGTTCACTGGAGAAACAGGTCCAGGACGTGTTAGCTTGGCGCGGTCCTGGAGGATTGCGGAGGCCTTTAGCCTCTACCAAAACAAGAGAAATGCGCCTCTCAGTAGCAATAAAAACCTGTTTCTGTGACAAGAAATGCACCTCCTGGTAACTCAAAAAGATTTCTAATTTATGGGCTGCGCTAACATCAGCCACTGGTGAGCCTACATTCGGGAAGCTGGATTTTGTTTGGAGTTGGAGGGTGTGCGAATGCCACGATTTGACTGTGACGATGAGACCTCTGGACTGCTGTGTACAGTCACTGGGGCTATGCTACAGTTTGATGGTCAGTATATCCCTCCAAAATTTTGGATGACTGCTTGTGAAACTGTTATCTCCTTTTCTACCTCCAATATAATGAGCAATGTAACTAATTACTTTTGCTCTTGAATAACTAGTTAAGTAATAGAGAGACAAATATTTCATGAGAAACTGATTAAGCTTTTTAAGGAACATATCCAACACTGGACCTACTGTGTCCAATGTTTATCCCCTCCAGTGGTGCAGTAGTTACAATGCATGTATGTGTGTATATGCATGTTGCATGTGTACATGTGGAGGTGAGAGAAATGCCCTGGTAAGGTTGTCTTCACCAGTGCACAGTGTAATTCTAATTGGCTTTATTAGGGGGCTTAAATCTAATACCAGCTCTGTGAGCTGCCTTAGGCTGTGTGTGTGTGTGTGTGTATGTGCGTGCACCTCTGTTTTCTGTGTAACAGACATGAGTAGATGGACTAACACCGTAATAAAACTACATTCCATCCTCTGCCTCAGCCTGGTGCGGTGTGTTTCTCCAGTCCGAGAGCAGAGCCTCAGTCAATAGCCAAATACAGCATTTAGTCCAATGAAGTCCAATGAAGCAGCAGCACTGTAGCACCAGATGTAATGATACAGACTTAAGGCAAGAGAAAAGCTGCATGAAACTGCACCGCAACATTTGACCCCATTTAAAAACTTGATACCAATTAGAGAGTTCTGGGAGTAAATAATTTAAGAGACCGCTCTCACTGAACACACACAAATAATTTTACGGGCATGCACACATGTATGCATGAACGTGCATGTGCATCGACACAATCTCACGCATTAACCTATGAACATATACGCACACTCCTGTGCACGCACGCACATGCACGTGCACACACACACATAGATTCCACTATGCTCTGGAAACAGACTTCTTAATGAAGCCTTCCCCAAGTGAAAGTAGAGCAGAAATACATACTGGCCCATTTCTGCCTTCAGTTCACCCTCCTCTCCTCACTCTCCCTCTCTCCCTTACCTTCTCCACATCATTTGTTTTATTCATGTTTCGTTGTCTTTCTCTGTTGTCTCAATGAGTTAAATCACAACCCCTAATTTATGGCTACAGGCAAAGACACTTCTACAAACAAACTGGCTGATGAGAGGGGATGACTGAAAACATACGCGCCGAGCGGTGTGTGTAAATCTTAAAATGTCTGTTACTGTCTTTTTATCTATGGTTATTTACATAAGAAATGACAACGTGCGTAAAAGAATGGCTCTGATGCAAAATGAAAAAGGCTGTGCGCTGGAGGAGAGGGAAAGTGTGTGTGTGAGAGAGAGGGAGGGAGGGAGGGGGGGAGTAAATCCAGTGACACTGAGTGGGGAGCACTCAGGTGTGGTGAGAGGATTATACAAAAACCCTGAGTATGAATGACAGTAAACACCTGAATGACAGAGAGACTGGGAGGGGCGGGAGGTTGTGAGTGTGTGTGTGGCTCTGGGTGACAGTTTAGTGGTCCTCACTGATATTCGGAGAGGTGAATATATTCGCCACTTAATGCAGTAAGGGCTGTGCTGTTTACTCAAGTGCAACTTGTTATATTGTATCATTCATTGCTGATATGTTGATTCACAGCATGTATAAAGAAACTGAAACAATGAATGGAAGAGGATTTGAGAAGCAAACAATGGGTGCGTGGGAATGAGGATGTCAACAAGGCAGGCAGGGAGTGTGGAAGAGGAAGATATCAATCAGGAGCAATCCACTGAAAGAGTTAGGGGGCTGTCGAGTTAGCAAGTGAGTTACAGATTGAGCTATACAGTATGCAAGTAAGTCAATAAAAGGGCTATAGAGCAAGAAAGAGGAGGTATGTTTATCTTACTTGCACTGTGTTTTCTTTCTCTGTGTGCTCCGTCGGTAGGGGATTGCTGACAAGGTCTTCGAAGCGAGCTTCAGTTTCTGAGCGAGCACATTCTCTGTTCTCCTCTCTGCTCCCTGAAACACAAACACACCTCTCAGCACCTCCAATCAACACTTTGAAGGCCTTTTATTGTCTCCTTTAATCCAATCTATTGCTCGTGGTTCTTTATGTCATGACTTTTCAGTTGCCATGTCGCTATTTAAACATTGTGTGAAGAGAGAGCAGGAGAGAGTGGGTCAATTTCTATTGCTGTGCAACTGAGAAAGCTGAAGGCAAACTATCTTATGCTGCATTATCAATACGACCCTGCTGATTGTTTTTAACTTGCATGGTTAAGTTGTATAAAAAGCTGATTTTTTGCCAGCCATTAGAAGGAGTGCCAAAACATTCGCCCCCTCTCGTGGAATGCTCAAATGCGTTTTTAACCTTTGGCTTTAGGTTAAATTCAGAAGAGAGCAATGCATGTCGATTCCTAGATCTGCTCTTAGTGAAATCCCTCACCTCTAGAGCTATATCACTGTACAGCGCTGACTCTACATGAAGCGTGACCCCGTTTCCCCCACGGCGACCCCCTCCTTCCCTTCACAGCCTTGGAAGATAGAGGAGCACAGGGGAAAGGCATGCCAAGGCAGTAGACACTTTTAAGCAAAGATTAAAGGTTTTTCTTTTTAATCAGTCATTTGGCAGCGATGTTAGCATTTCACCCTAGTGCGGCTAAGGATCAATTTTTAATGTTGCTGTGCAGAGAGCAGACAGGGTGATTGGCAAGAGAGAAGCTATTTACAAAGGATCTATTTACAAATTTTCCATAGAAATATGCAGAGGGCACAATTGACATCTCTTACAGAATTTTAAATGAGCCCTCTCCCTTTTTTCACTTCGTCACGAGGCACGACCTCTCTGAGCCCCTGATGATCACTGCTATGTGTGTGTGTGTGTGTGTGTGTGTGTGTGTGTGTGTGTGTGTGTGTGTGTGTGAGTACATGTGTTCTCTCACATGTGTCTCACATGTAAGAATAATAAAAGAATCTACACCTCTCCCTTGTGTTGCATTGTGTTACATTTCTCCGTGTTGTGCTGCCAGGGGCTGGGTAACTAGGTCAATCAACCCTGGTGTAAACACATCACAAGAATCCACGAAGAACATGCTAATGACAATGACTCTTTTTTAATTTTATATCTCTACTTTACCTACTCTTCTATGCCACAATAAAGCTGGATATATACAGTATAACTCCTTGAGGGATGTCGAGTTAAGCTTGTGTATATCTAAGGAGAAGTAGGTAGCAGGTAGCTTGCTTGCATACATATTGGGTGCACTTAAGTGCTGTGTGCCCTCCTCAATAACAACTACAGCAAAAGTCTAAAATAAAAAGTTATGACCACGGACTGGACACAACCCTACACAAAAGATGGCGGACAATTGAAACTTCAGACCCACTCAAGTTCATGTTTTGACAGGCCTGACGCCGCTGTCTCCTCATGCGTCAGTCTTCATATCCTTCCATCCGTCTGTCCGTCCATCATCCATCCATCCATCCATCCATCCGTTATCCAACCACCCATTCATTCATGTAGTCAACCAGCCTTCCAGCCGTCCAACCCACACACCATTGATCCAATGATTGACCCTGCACTGGGGTGGATCAATACTCTCTTAAATGGCATCATTGTGAGCGCTTAAGCACAATGGCCAGGCGTTGTTTGTGCAGTTCATTTCCAAGGTAGCAAGGCTGTGCGGGGCTCTAACCCGAGTCAACTCTCTTTTCTCCTCCACTTATGTGATCACAGCAAAACAGAAAAGAGGGGGCACTGAGCAGCGAGCATCCTGTACACATGCACCAAAAGGGGCAGTGGTCCATGCAAAACTACTTGTAATGACTCATGACTATTAGATGCTTCAGATAAAGATGCCCGCAGATGCAGCAGGTTTACAGACACATAAGCGTACTGTTACACGCCCAAGTAGACAGACGAGAGTAATAGCATACATTCAAACATTTATAGATGAAAGAAGTCATGCGTGACGGTGCAGATCAACATAATGAGTGTAAAGTTAAACTGAACCAAGTCACATCAGACACACACACTTCATCTCCTCTTCAACCTCAAATAACTCTAATATTACTCTTTGTAAGTAATGTATTTTGTAGAAAACATTACAGTAGATGACTGCAGTGAAGATAGAACTTAAACAATATGAACCTGGAGGAGCAGTGGTATTCAGTAGACTTATGTTCAGTATATCACTGTGAAGCCTATTGTGGCTTAGTGTGCATACAGAAACCCTGTTGGGTTAGAGCTGGGGCCGGGTCTTGGCATTAAATGACTGGGACTCTGACAAGTCTCAGAGTTCTGTCACTGCGGTTCACAGGTCTTGTTAGCCAAGGTGTCGGCAGGGGTGGAAATGACTGTGTGTGAGTGTGCTGGTGTGTGTATGTGTGTGTGTGAGGTGAACATTAGACAGCACTCCTACCTCCACCTCCTCACCTGACACCAGCAATAAAACTAAACAGGCCAAGGTGCTATGCTGTGTTTGTAAGTGAGTGTGTGCGGACGCGCACATGAGGAAAAAGAAAAAGGTGGGGGCATGTGCGCTAGAGGGTAGTTGCTGCTGTCACCAATTTGCCGGGGCCTCTAGACGGGAGTAGGAGCAAGGTGACGGAGCTGTGGCTTGATAAACACAGAAGCCCTGCTTCGATTTCCCATCCAGTCCACTTTGGAAACACATGGCTCTTCCTGGGCGCTCTTGGCCCGAGGAAGAAGGAGGAGGAGGAGGAAGGGGGCAAAAGGGGCGGAGGGGAGGAAGAAGGAGAGCCACAAGAGAGACATAGTGATGGGTGTGCAGCGAGGGAGAATATAGCAGCCAGGAAGAAGGTTGAGAGAAGGAGTGATAGGGGAGGAGGCAGAGTATGTGGTAGAGATAGGAAGAGGGTAGAAAGGGGTGACAGGTCTGGTTGGATCAGGTGTATTGACTTCTAAATAGGTGACAGACTTTCTGTGCCTTCTCAGACAGACAACATGGAGAGAAAGTGAAAGAAAGATTAAGAAAGGAGAGGAAAAATGAAAAAGAGAGGGATGTGAGAGGTTTGAGTGATCCTCTAAACAACTTATACTTAAAGAAAGAGTGAAAACACACCCTTTCAGCTCCTCTTCTTAGTCCCCCTCTCTCAATCTTTCACTCTCCCGTTCCCTTCACTTCTTCCCTTTTTGCTTGAAAACAACTTGCAGTGTTCCGCCTTTCAACTGACATCAGAAGTTTAAAGACCAGCTCCAGTTGGAGGAGCAGAGGAGTGTCAGCGAGGGAGGTGAGGCACCAAACTCCCCTCTAACCCCCTAGAGAGTTAAGGAGATCACATTTTAACCCCCCCCCCACCACCACCAAACCCCACCCTGCCGCTCCTCTCCTCCATGCCTTAATACCAACATAAGAGGACAAGTGTGGGCTCTAAGCACCAGTGATCAAACACGAGCGGCTGCTGGTTGCGCTAGGCTCAGGACGGTTGGCCTAATAGGATTGGAAGCCCCCAGGTGAGCCAAAGGACACCTCCAATCAGCGTGATTAGCCAAAGGCTGAGCAGCAACAGCATCGAGTGATGTACAGTGCTAAAAGGATCACATGGGTTGTAGAGAATGCAAGCAAGTCATGGAGTGCAATGCCACGGTTGATGGTGCATGTCAAAGTTTTCTATGGGATTGATGTAGTTTGGAGTTGCATGCAGTTTAAATGTGTCAGAACGATCTTGAGATTTTGAGTGTTTGGTAATCATTATTAAGTTCAGAGAAGTGTGTGATGTGTGGAGCTGTGGAATAATCTCGTCTTTCTGGCTACTTATAAAAACACTGTATTTTGTATACATGTATGCACCCAGCCTTAATGCAAGACTTCACATGCACAAGCACATAGAAATGTGAGAGTCCCCATGCTGTCACCATCCACAAGTTCACTCACACATACATGTACGGACAAACACACACATACATTACACGCCCAGATACACACCCACCCACAGACGGCTTTTATAAACTCATCACATCCAAAAAACAATTACCAGAGACTGAGCTCATCACTGACTAAGCAAAAGTCATCCAGCGTGTAAAACACACAATATAATTAGCACACATCAAGCTGCTGTGTCCTACTGTGCATTAATGATGCTTCCCTCTGAAGTGAATTATGGTTTGATGAGTGAGAAAGTGAGTGAGGAGGGGCTTTGAGGAGGAGCAAGACATCATTTGGAGAAGAGGAAGAGATGCGAGATTGGAAGGAACAGGGGCGAGTAATAAGATGCAAAACCTGAATCTGACTGGTGTACTTTCAGTGATGCACTCTCATTGCCCCGAAAACAATTAATCAGGGAGATATAAACATTTAGGGATGGATTACTCACTTGTGGTGAGGGCCATCATGTGCCAGGTACCACAGGCCACATCACACACCTGCATAAAATGAAAAGTTTTAACACTTTAAAGCAGGGCAAGATTTAGAAGCACATACTGTATCAAGTATTAGATAACAACTCTTCCAGGATTTTTGGATTACGCTTAATTGAATGGATCTGTGATCAGAGAATTAATAAAAGTTTGTTTAATTTGTTGTAAACGATGAAGTGACCATTAAAGATTTGCTGTTTTCCAGGAAGTGTAAAGCCCACACTAAGTTTAGGTCTCAATTTAATTAGATTTTTAAAATTCATTTCTGGCATTTTGGACTTTTGGTTACACCCCGATCTGTGACGTTTTTATCAGCTGTGAAATTCTGCCGAGACATCATTGATTGGGGTGTGTTCAGGAGCGCTACATACTTTAAACCCACAGACAGCAGTGCAGACTCAGCCATATGCGATTCAGCGTGGACCCTTTAAGAATTTATGCATATCCAGCTAAAACTCATATACTCTGAAAATCCTGGGGCTTTCATCTACTTGAGACTTGAGGAGTCTGAAAACAAAATTTGTCCAGTCTTTTCTCATACACACCTTTTCGCCTGCCAGTGGAACAGGCCGCGGGGTCCAGAGCTTTTTGAGGCCTGGATGATCACTGATCCGGGATGCACACGGGATCTGACCCCAGAGAAGCAGCTCTCCTCCTGCTGGAGATTCGAACAAAGGGGCGAGATATTCAGACAGATACATCAGACATAAACACAATGTCACCTTGCCACATATTTTATGTCAAAAGTTTTATCTCAACTATGGGAAGTAAAATGAGCCTCATGAGGGCGTGTTGTTATGCTCTTCATATGTTCCTGACCTGCTCCAATGTAACACTAGACTGTGACTGTATGTCACTGATCATCTGGGACATGGCACTGTTAAAAAAAAGACATTTTGTTGTCATACTGGAAAAACACAGCTAAGTGCCAGAAGTGTCTCTCTTCATTCTACTGCTTTTCGACCAAGGCAGTTTGAGGCCTGGATCAGAGCCGGTGCCTAACCTCCGACCAGTTCTTCACATTTGACATGACAGCCAAACAACCAACACTCAGCCAGGAAAACTGGTTCCAGATTGGCACAGATACTTTGCTGGTATAGAACTGAGAACTGCTTATGTCAGGGGTTGAGGTCGAGATTATTGTTACCAACAAGACCAACTAAAACATTGTAACCACCATGTTTAAAAAACAGATCTTTAGTATGGACGTCTCCTTCCATGGTGATCCATGGAAGAAATTCAAAATAAACTCGGGGGAGCTTCACAAACGAAACCAGTGTTTCAGCATATGCGATGCGAGTACAGTAACCAAAAGAGGGACTTTGGCGAAGTGGCAATGGTCAGCCACGGAGAAATCCCCATTCTGATGTACTTGACTTGGTTCTCGGCGACAGACCCAAGTGCCAACTCATCAGGGCCTCGGACTCAGCAACAACAATGCTTGAGGCGATGGTGGATGAGACGTTGTTGCACAGTCTCACTGATACCGGAAAATTTTACCTTCCAAATGCTTCACCTGCTATGAATTTCTTAGCTGTTTAGAGAGTTACTACTTTCTCACATTGATGTAATGTCTGTAGCATGCTAGAAATGAGTAGCCCTGGGGCCAGGAGGAAACCACACCCCAGTCTACCACTGATGACCTTGATCCTGAACCTTACAACTCTGCTTTCCTCCAAATTCAAAAAGAAACAATGAACCCTAATGAGAAACAATTAAATGGAACTACGATTTACATCCTGTCAGTTTGGTTTAGTTTAGAGAGGGTGTTGATGTACAGCACTGTCTTGAGACAGTAACCCCACCCACACCACACACCCACTCACCTGTCTTCGTGGCGTGCCGAGCAGACGAAACACATTCACAGTTGGCACTTATCTCACACACACATACACACACACAGAGACACACACACACTGTATGTACTCACATACAGCAAACACTCAAGCATCCACTCACTCATGCTACCTCAGTCTGCCTATTTAAACCTGCCACTAATAAATTTATATTTACTGCCTGCATTGAGGACTTTTAAATTATAGCGTACAATAAACCTGGCACACACATCTCAAAAGCTCTTTCAGGGGATGTTAAAGCAATATAGTAAGCAATTTTCCAAAGTGGATTACAAATTTCACATCCAGGTTTTATTGCACATTACGATAACTTAACCACATCTAAATGTTCCGCATAAATGGGAAATATGTGCTGCTTAATATGCTATTTTTCATTTTTTAAGAAGCGCTTTGCAAACCCTGCCAAGCGAGGGAGCATGCTGGTTTGTGTGGTGGGGGAGTCAATAATCTTTATGAGGTGGATTTTAATTACAAGGAGATAACTGAGTATCCTCCTCACGGCAAGCCTCCATCAATCTCTATTCTGCATCAAGCCATAGCACGCTCGCACACACACACAGGCACACACATACACAGACACACACACAGGCTGATACCCTTTCAGACATGATTGATCAATCAATCAGTAATGTATTATTTTCATCTCAGTGGTGCAAATCTTATAAAAGCATACGAGGCAGGCATTGCTAGATGGCGTTTCACCACAAACACAAATATGCACACTTACACCACTAACAAATGCATGTACATACACACACAGTGTGACAAACACAGACACATACACGTATGGAGACGTTGGCAGGGTAATCCAGCTAAAAAAGGTTAAGGCTGATGTTTTCCCTAAGAACGACGGTCTGTGAAAGGTCAGATCAATCATGTGCTAAGCATGTCTCATAACCAATCCATAAAGAGCTTGTTTTAAATAATAACATTTTATAGATCACCTAAAGACATAACTGTAACACTGGTAGGTAGGGCGTCGCTCTCCAAATACTATTCAATGCGCCAGGAATTTAAATGGGACCAAACTTAATATGTTGACTGCAGTTTATTTAATGAACCAGTGGCATTTCCAGCGAGAGCACGCACACAGAGCCAGCAGACGTCTCTGTTCAACAATAGGCAATTCTTTTAACAGAATATTGCAGTACAGCAGTCGGCTGTAAATGTGCCCTGGTCTTGAAATAAGCACAATGCCTTTCCTCTTTAAGTGGCTGATGTTACATTTGTAGTGTAACCACTTTAATTCCAGCTGTCTGGCAGAAGGCAAGCAGCAATTGAAGGAGAAGTAGTTGCCTGACACCTTGTAATGGTGTAAATGTATTAGAGGTAGTTTCTTGGCAGTTCAATGACTCTCTATGGAGCAGAGGGGAGATGAATCAGATTGCTGAAAATCATACAAGTTAGAGGATAAAGAGAGAGAAAGGTAAAAAAAAAAAAAAAAAAGGGACAATCTGATACTACCTGTTTTTAAATTTAGTCAGCAAAAAGGGCTTTGAGTTTGGCTTTTTAGGAATTACAGGAGAGACAGCCAAGCTAGTGGAAAAGCTGGTGTAAAGGGATGGTGCGCCTCCTTATCTCTCGGTCTTATTAATAATAAAGTAGCTACAGGGATAGTCTGAGATCCTCACGGGGTAGTTTAGGGGATAGCTGGTTGAACAACAAATCAATTCATTATGTACATCATCTATCATACAACACTAAAACTTGGTTTTATTTTGCTTGGTTTAAGAGATATTGAGAGCTAATGAGGTTGAATTTGTGCTCCGAGTGATGTCATTTGAGGACACTGAATCCTTGTAGTGTTAATTAAAACTCAATGAAATGATGTAGATGAAAAATTAGCATGGCTGAAAGCCACAGTGAAGGATACTGCTGGGAAAATAAGGTTTCCAATTTATTAAGTTGTTATTATACTATGTAGAGTGAATACAACTTTTAAGGATCTTTTAAAGAGATCACAATGAGAGATATGTGCAGTGGCAATCAGCCGTTTGGAGGTTTGAGCTAAGCTGTGTTACTTTGTTGTACTCAGGGTTCCCACACATTTTTATGGACACATTTTTAAAACTTTTCCATGACTTTTCAAGGACCCCTAATACATTTTCCATGACCATTCAAAACGAATAACGCGAACAAACTGTATAGTACACTTTACTCCCAGTGTTAATTGTATTATCATGGGCGGTTTGCAGGCACAGAGCAGTAGCGCTCCCAGGGAGGGGGAGTGACAGCCAGCAGTTTCCTTGGCTGGTTAGTAAATGTGTTTGGAAAAAAAGAAAACCTTAAGAACTACCATGCTCTACTTTCATAGTGGTTAAAACATGTGCATTGACTCTCTGAGTGACAGCTGAATGCCCTTGGCTGCCCATGTCAATTGTTCTATCTCAAAAATACCATACAATTTAAAAGTATCAGTGGGGCTTAGGTATGGAGACTTTGGTATTCATGACCCTACCTATTAAATTCAAACTCTTACAACATTATTTTTCATGCCCAGCTCACCTCATGTTATTCAAATATATCAGATTGAAACTCGAACCAAATTCCAGCTAGCTGGCGTACATGACGGAGAGACAGGATGTGGGGAGAAAGAAACGTACATGATGGTGAACAAAACGTCACACACTGACGCATATTAAAGCTACGTTACAGCTACAGAAAATGCATTTGCCGTCATGTTACATGACATGAAAGGTTATCCACAGACAATTACTGTAACAATCGGCCCTCCTGTGGCTGTGGCTCAGGTCGTCTACCAATCGGAAGATCGGCGGTTCAATCACCGGTTCCTCCTGTCCACATG
Organism: Epinephelus moara; assembly: GCF_006386435.1. Classification (NCBI taxonomy): domain Eukaryota; kingdom Metazoa; phylum Chordata; class Actinopteri; order Perciformes; family Serranidae; genus Epinephelus; species Epinephelus moara. The sequence goes on from NC_065513.1 coordinate 18,021,359, forward strand.
TTGGGCAAGAAACTGAACCCCAAATTGCTCCCAATGGCTGTTCCATCGGTGTGTGAGAGCGTGTGAATGGTTATCGAATAGCAGGTGGCACCTTGAATGGTAGCCTCGGCCACCTGTGTGTGAATGTGTGTGTGAATGGGTGAATGTGATTCAGTAGTGTAAAAGCGCAGAGTGGTCAGAGGACTAGAAAGGCGCTATACAAGTGCAGTCCATTTACCATTCACCATTGCACACGAATTTCCATTATTTTCCAAAACCTGTAAGGATTTTACTTATTCCATGACTTTTCCAGGCCTGGAAAACAAGACTTTAGAACTGTCCTTTTCAGGTTTCCATGAGTGTGGGTCCCTGTGTACTTTTGTACTGTGTACAATTTTAGGCTAAAATAATACAACTGAGGAAGCGATGTTAACACCTCTGTGAGGTACGACAGCAGGTTGGATGCTCAGCTCACCTGTGACTGCTGCACTGTAGCTGTCCCCTGCTTGTATCCGTGTGACCTCAGCCAGCTGAGAACAGCTGAGAAGACGAGGAGAGGAGATATGAATTCGGTCCTCCCCAAGTCCAAGTTGTCCCTGCAAGCGAAATAATGACACAGTGTCAGCGACAGGATTAAATAAAAGTTTAATCCCGATGACTTCATTGCTCATGGATAGAATAGTTAAATAAAGACACATGCCTGATCGTGGTATTTCAATTTTGGGGAAAGAGCGATTTTTCTATTTTGTGTGGCACCGGCAAGTGACTCAGATCTATCATCTCATCCAAATTCATACTGCCCTGCCATTCCAGAATGTAAACACGGTTGTTAAATTTGTCAGAGAGGACTTGTATATCACCTCCGCAGTATCATAATTTAAGTGCATCTCTGTAAAGCTCCGTTATAATATCTGCTGTGTAAGGTTATATATGACACCGGCAACTGGCAATTCATCTTGGCTCAAATGGCTGTCAGTGAGGAGGAAATATTGTTAAAAAAAGGCACACAGCATATTTCTTTCAGCAGCCAAAAATCTACTGTGTTTCATGTTTCATTTACCATCATGTACGACTGCCTGGCAATGCAATCTCTCATCGGTGAGTGGGTCTGTGTAAAAACTCTATTCAAACACAAAGGCTTAATAACCATAGCGTCTCACGCAGTACAATAGAATGCGTTGTCCTCAATTTACATCTCTTTCTCTGTGTTACAAATGGCGAGGCTGCTCAATTTGACTTCTCTCAGCTGTCCTGCTCCTCTCTTTCCTGCTCGCTCCTGCAGAGATAAAGGGCTTTCTGCACTGTGCTCATGTGCACACCGGCATGCCCTGGCATATGTTTGAAAGTGAGCACAATATGTGTGGGTTTACATTTGAGTGTGTGTGTGAGCACCACGCAGTAATCTGGGTCTTTAATTGCTTATTCATATGTGCGCTACTGTGAGGATTTGTAGATGCGTGGCAGCATATGTTCCTGCTGTGAGTGTGTGTGTCTATGTATTTATAGGTGTGAGTGTGTGTGCTTCCATCAGTGTGTTTGTGTGTGTAATTTCACTTGCATTTAGGTGCAGAAAGTCAGCAGATGTGTCCATACCTGAGTTTGTGCACATGCTTGTGTGTCTGCATGTGTTTATACTTGTATATGTGTATTTTTGTGTGTGTGTGTGTGTCTGAGTGAATGAGCACTGTCAGGTGCTGCTGCATGCTGTGCCAGCTGCATCTGGAGCCATCTGTGTTGGTGCTCAGTGGGAGGGGAGCGGATGACTTTAATGTACTTGAACCCCAGACAGACCTTTCCCAGACAGTCGTCAGTATGAAACCAAGACAACTGGGCCCAGTCAAGCTGAACCGGCTGATCTGGGTGGTGAGCAGGAGACAGACGCTGTGGTTACACTGTAACCCCCGGTCAGACTCACTAGGGAACCTCTGGCAGTCAGATACACACAAACACCAGAATCTGTTTGTTTCAATGATAGAAGAGTAGTGTTTTATATCAGAGGACACTCTCACCTTTTCTTAGCTGTCAGAGTTTGGCTGCCTGTTTTCTACTGTGTAACGCAGGTTGACTTTTTTTTAAAATTCTTTTTAAAATCCTGCTAAAGTTTTCACTATTTTTATTGTTATCAGGGTTCCTACAGCTTAAAGTAAGTTAGATTTAAGACTTTTAAAGATGTTTTTAATGCCACTCTGAATAAAATATGAAGATCAATTTTACAATAACTACAATGAAAAAAAAAAAAAAGAGAACTGACATCAATTACATAGGATTAGGGACAATTTTGCCCTAATGCTAATTGAAACACAAAACATGACTTGGCGAATTTGTGTTTCTCACTCTGCATGTGGGATTCATTGCTTTGATTTTCATCACGACAAGTTTGAAATTTTGTTTTGGAGAAAACACACTGGGCATTGCCTTGTACCGATTTCAGTCATGCTGTGAAATCTTGGTTAAATATCCGATTTCTGCTGAATTTGCACTTTCCCTGTGTCGTCCGAGATACAGTGACGGCTAGCAGACTGTGCATCCTCTGCTGTGAGCATGAACAGTGCTGTTGGTTCCACTATCGTGATCTGCATGACACAATAATGCGAAAGGCAATCCGTTAATTATTTGAAAAATAAATAAACAAAAAATACAATTATTTGTTAGCAATTATTTTGAGATTTTACAATGCAATGAAAAAAAGATGTAAGATTTAAGACATTTTAATAGTTATGGCTTTATTTTTTAGATAAATTAATTCAATGCCTTTTAGGACTTTTATCCACGGGAACCCTGGTTATGAATTTCTAACTTTAGTGGCACTTACTTTCAAAACAATTCATAAAACATACTACAAACTATTTTTGTGTTGTTTCCATTTAGAAATGGCATCCATTTTGCCAAATGATGCATTATGAGTGACTACTTTAGGACCTGCAACCTGAACTTTAGACACAGGCCCTGACTGTCAGAACCTACTTGTGACTTACCCCTCTGCGCCCCTCTTACACTCAGTACACTATCACCTAATAAAAATAGAAAGATATCCATTGGAAATGACAAACTGCACTCATCACTTCGCCCACAAAACTAAGAACAGCACAGTATATCAACACACAACCCCTCAACCACAAAGAGAGCAAAGAGGCCTAGTAATGATCTTGCAGCAACAATATGATTAGTGAAGCACAAAATCAATTAATGCAGCAGTAGAATCAATAGGTGTCTCTCAGCATATATGTCCTGCAGTTAATTAATAAACAAAAAGGACATTAAGCAGCAGAGCATCAGACTGTGGCAACCACTGTCATCAGTCACAAAGTGTGTACTGATGGCATCAGCAGGAAGGGAAAGGGAAAACACGGACAGATATAAATGTGAGCACAGTGAAATGCCGAACACACCCACAGGCAATGATGTTTATACTACGCACACATACATTAGGGAGCATGACCATGCATAGACACGCGCTAATATACAAATGCACTCATGCACGTGCCCTTACACACACAGACATGTTTCCTTTTCTTCTTTTTCCTTTTTTCATATTCTTTACCACAGATGAAGAACTGTAGATCCATGGTATCAATAACGCTCATTTTTACTCTACCGTAGCAGCCCAGACCATATTAGCATCAATTTGGAACAGGCCCAGGGTTCGATGAGGCCTGAACTGTGTTGGAACCAGGCCCGGGGTTTCCACCAGCACCAGGCCGGCTCACTTATTATTTACCATGCCTGATGAGTCCCCCTCATCATTACATTACTGACAGGATTGCAATCGACAGACTGGATAGCCACACTGATCTGAAGCCATACTTCAGACATATACACATAACAATACATTTCACATCAGTGTGAAAAGCAACGTTACTGGACAAGAACAGGCAAGTGTTTGTGCTTTAGTTTTATGTATCCTGTTTTTGTCACATGTCAGACATGCAGTGTTCATGTTTTTACTATTATAATTTATAGTTTCAGTCATATAGGTTTGGATTACTCATTTTTAAAGGAATATGTCACTCACAAAATGATCACTTGTAAATCAATTACTCACCACGTTACCTTGAATTCGTGATGATGAAAACTTTATTTTTCTCACATGCCTCCATTTATCCAGTCGTATGCTTCGTATGTCCCAAACACCTGTCTTGCGTTCCTTGTCTACAGACTTGTTTTAAATAGTGAGACTTGAGCGAAAATGCATTGTTTGGGAAGTACTGAGCATACAAGTGGATAAATGAAACTTGGACTTTACTGCATGAGCTGCGTGCAAGTTTGAAAACAGATGTTTTGATACAGTTTTGCTGTTGTTAAATGCGGACCCCTTTACTTTAATTCATCAAGAATTTTGGCAGTCCTTGTTCTCCGTGAAGGTATCCAAGAAAACAGTTCTTTTCACAAATTCAAGGTGAGACAAACGATCATTTTTTGGATGAAGTATTCCCTTTTAAAAGACAATCAGACACACACTGCACTCTCTAGTTCTCTGTCGTAGTTCTCACTTTGATTCTGACTATCAACTAATTTTTCCAGGAAGACTTTTGTGTTGTTGTTTTGCAATTCATTGGTAATGCAGATATACTGTAATTTGTAGCTCATCTCTGTACCACCGTCATCTGCTTTGTATGAGCGAGACAGCAGTTTTCTTTCCTTGCCGTCTACCTCATTATTTAGGCTGCTTAGAGCTCGCATTAGAAGTCTATTGGATGTTATGTCAATGCAGGTCTCTGACCGGTTGAACTTCCTGACACAACTTTAGCAGACAGTTGACCCTGTTATCACACAGCTGACATTAAGAATCGAGACATGACTCTAGACTCTTTGTCTGTATTGGGTTGACGGCATCAACTAAACTGGTTTACCGGTTAATTCAATAATGTCAGTGATAATTATTTAGATATGAACATTTGACATTTTGTTATTTATCAAACAGAGTAAATGTAAAAGTGAATGTTTACCCTACAGAACATCTGATATCCTACTTTTAGTTCTCCCGCTTGCTTTGGCACCTATTTGCTACCCCTGCTATGCTGTTACCATATTGATTCTGGCTGTGGCACGCGCTCTCTGACATCATTCAAATTCCTTCTCACCTCAATCATGTGATACAGCGCAGGCCGTCCGTCTTTTAGTCTCAATAGGAGGAAAACAATGAGATTTCTATCTGTAATACTATTACCAGCCGTAATAGGGTTAAAGCTGCCTGGGTTTACCTTGGTAAGGCAGCGGAAAACTTTATTAGGTTTAAGACCTTTTGCTTTTCTACTTTTTCTGCTGCTACTGATACATAAGAGCCTTTAAGCCCTAGAGAGAGAAAGGTATCAGCTTAGTAAAAAAAAAAAAAAGTTCAAGATGGCCCCTCATCTCACTTCTTCTCCAGTGACAAACAAAGTGTTATCTTTCAGGAGGTGGAACCTTTCTTATTTTTTTACGTGTTGACGGGAGTAGTTTCGGTGTGGCACTGTGCGGCTGATTACAGGAGGAGTCTTAATCAGGTGGTGCAGTCTGCTCGGGGCCCCTGGGGCCGAGAGTGTGCTACATCCTGTCAGACTGCACAGAGAAACAATCAATCATCAGAACGGCTCCAAGACAGAGGAGAGAGAGAGGGCAGGAAGATAGGAGAGATGGAGGAAGAGGGGAAAGGGAGAACATGATGAGGGGAGAGAGAGAGAAAGAGACTGTGCCCTTGCGGAGACTAACATAGAGTTATATAGATGCAAGAGCGCCTATGAAAATCCAATGAGTCTAGTTAGACAACAAGCCACCCTGCAATGTGAGAGCGCAGTGTGGAAGCCAAGGCCACGTCAAAGCTCATAACAACTGATGTCTAACATTTTCATTGCTCCCCCTGTCTCTCTAACCTTCACCTACATGTTTGTTTCACTGTCCTGGCAAAGCGTCATCGCCACTGTCACGTTGTAAAAGTGATCACATTTTGGCCGTGGTTTCAAACAACCTCGCAGATAAACACCAAAGCCTGGAGGAAAAAGACTCAGAGAGAGAGGGGAACAGAGGGATTGAGGTGGGTCTAGGTTTTACACTCTCCGGGCTCTGTCTGAGGGCTGTGTAATGATGCGGCTCTTTAAAGAGCGTCTTAAATGAAAGGCCAGAACAATCCTCGGTGACAGGTGGGATTCTTTATCTAACAGAGGAGGAGAGACAGAACAGGGCCAACAAACACACACACACACACACACACACACAGCCTCATATGCACATACTTTTGGCTGTGCACATCCAAAAGGGTATGCACATATAAACTACAGTAGATTCCACAAAGAGGATTTCCTGCTCTGTCCATGTGAAGCAGAGGAGTTGAAATGGACAAACAGCAGATCCCATAAAGGTGATTTATAGAATTTAAAAAGATGTGCGTTCTTGGCACACCATGAAGGATATTAAGTGCTCGAAGGGAGGGCTCGGACACAGATCTCCCCCCCAAAACCTTTTAATCTCCACTCCGAAAAAAAAAAAAAATCTCAAAATGTCTCAAAAATGGAAGATGTTGTGTGTGAGAGAGAGAGAGTGAAACATAGAAAGAGAGAGAACACTTGTGTGATATGAAAAAGCCTGGAGTCCAGTGTTGTTCTAAGTCTGCCTCTCCTGGCAGGGCCAAAAGTGGAAAAATGTTTGGCTCACCTCTTGCCCCATCCCCCAGGAGAAGACATTCCCACCATCTGAAAAAAAAAAAGAAAGAAAGAGAGAGAACACAGTAAAACCAACAGTCTGCAAACAATTCAAGAGAGGCAACAAATAGAAGCCTGGGGTTAAAATAGAAAAGAAAAAGAAAGAAAAAACAAAAGCGGAGGGAGAGAAGGGAAATGCGCAGCTGACAAAAGTGGCTCAAGCATCATACATCAAGCACTTGTTACCTCTCCCGGTGCCTGTGATTGCACATGACTGCAAACAAGTCAGTGATAAAAATCTGAAGAAAGATGAGACCGATCGGGCTGGCTTTAAAGATCATCAATCACGGCCCTGTAAGCTCAGATATTATTAGTTCAAGTAAAGCTGCACTCTTCCATTTTATGGACATCATAAAAGACTTTGGGGGGGGTGGAGGTGGAGTGGAGGAGATCCCCCAGTGTTTTAACTAGGACTGGGATGGATGTGTTTGGAAAAGCAGACCGGATGGATGGACAGCTCTAATGTAGTAGCGCTAACTGAATCACTCACACAGCACCGGGATCCCCAGGGGAAGGAATGTGGGATGAGAGTGTAAGGCCCCACTTACAATATGTTAGAGTAAGTAAAAGTGTACGATGAAAAACGGCCGTGCATGTTTGTGTCGTATCATATGTGTGTGTAAGTGTGTGGGTGTGACCTCTGAGACATTTGGCAAGAGCATGTATGGACCTTTGGACTCATTAATACCTCACAAGGGGCGATGCATTTCTTTAAGACCTATATCAGCATTAAGACTGTTAAATCCTCCAAAGTGTCAAGTGTCATATCAACAGGTAACAGAACCTTATTGGGTTTATAAACCTAAAAGTATGCTGTGCAGGATTGTCAGCTTGCCATTGAAAGTAAAAGCCAACAATAGATCAACCCTCGTTTTGCGTTTCGCCACGCCATGTTTGTGTATTTCAGCGCTGTGTCTCTTGGATTTCTGCCGCTTATGGTCTGGCACCTGGTCACTACCTTTGAAAAAGCCCCAACCTTGCCTGAGCGTTGTTGGGGTACACGATCGTAAACATCCCCGAATGAGAAAACAAGAAGAAAAGAAGTGATGACTGAAAGGGATTATATCAGAACAAGGAAAATCCTTCATGCTACATCTTTTAACATGAATTCCCTGAAGCAGATGAATGCAGATTTTTGTTGTGGATACTTCAGACATGTTAGTCAAATTTTTCTTACTGCTCGGAGATGAGTTTTTCTACAGTATGCTTTGGACCACCTGCTGACACACTGACACCTGTTGAATAATAGTCTGTCTAGTGCTTACGTTTTTCAGTCAGCCGTTACATGCAATACTACATTATATATTACATTTATATGACCACTAATACTTCACTATTATTCTGAATATGACAATATTTCGTATTTGATACGGGTCATGTAAACAGCATGTTTGGATATTCTGCATTAGACCTTATTCCGAATGTAGCATTTTCCGATTAAGACGTGTGGAATATGCTGATATTATTCGGGTTTCTTTGGATATATATACAGGGCATTCGAAATATGTGTCTCAATTGGGGTTTTTACCGCAGTTTGCGACACACGGCCTCTTGACTGTTTACGGTCAACTCTGTGTGTTGTACACAAACCAGCTAACATTAGCTAACAGTTTGCAAGCCCATATATCTGGTCAGAAAGAGGTACACACCTACTTTTAAACATTTTGAAAGACTTGAAGTACTTATGAAGCAGTTATTACTTCATATTGGTACTTAATGTTAATCTGAGCATGCATGGCTGCATATACATGGCAATATTGGTGGAATATTCATTTTCATTACCCATGTAAACATCTTAGTCAATAGTCTTTTTTGGAATAAATGCAAAATACTATCACCCACAAAACAATAAAAGCATATCTAAGAACACCTGTGTGCATCAACTTAATTAGTATGTCCTACTCTTAAATGTTGATTAATCCATACCACCACATCCTGAGCAATCGCTCTGTTTTCCACTTATTCCTCGCAACTTCTCTCTCCCTCTGTCTCCCTCTCTCTCTGCCTGCCAGTGAGGACATAAAGGCTAGTGTGAAGTCCATCACTGCCTGGTGAATAGCTGCCCTTTGTGCCTCAGAACTTAATTCAGAGGCTGAAAGGACCCCAGACCTGCCATAGCACCTCTGTGTGCTGCCTGATTTAAAAGAGCTTGCATGTCCACTGAGGTCTGCCTGAAAGCCCTCTGTTAAAGGTTAAACACACCAGGTTTGATCAAGTTTTGAGGATTCAAAAATCAGAGGGCGAACCACTTTGGTAACGGCATACAAGATTATAAATTTAGTTTCCTTCCTTAGACTAAGTTGAATACAAACAAATCTGGTGCCAACTCTGGTCTCGCAGTCACTAACGTCTGCCCTGTTGTCAAGGAAACCTGACTGTTTTTTCATGGTTGCCATGACCTTATTCAATATATAGACCCCCTCACCCCTCCGTATGTTACCATTCTAACATACCCAAAGCAACATCATTTAATGTCACAGCCAGCCCATGGTAAAATTCGGGGGGTTACTCGGTAAGAAAGTGCTTGTTACCATTTCCAGCAACAAAACTTTTCTTTTCTCCTACTTTGGCATTTGTGAAAATGGATGGTTGCAGAGGGCATCAATAACACACCACCCTCTCTCCCTGTCTTTCTCTCCTCTCTCAGAGACCCTTGCCGGGCTTGTTAGGCCTGACACTGGCACCCTAGTGAACAAAAGGACTGCACGGCTTAGGGCTGCCCTGGAATGTCAGCGGGTTCACATTTCACATGCAGATGCGTGACCCCAGAGCCCTTTAGTGGGAAGGTGCGCTTTAACCTCACAGAGAAGCAAGAGAGGGGAGAAGGGGGGTAAGGGGCACCTTAAGGGGAATCTGGGATGGGGGGGAGGGGTAAAAAATAAGAATGTCTGAGTATGCACTGCTTGTATCTGCTCTTACAATTCTATATGTTTCTCTCCACATCTATCTCCTCAGTCTCTTTCCCAAAACACTGCTGCACACAGTTAAACTCCGCTGATATACCTTATAGAATATTATAATTGTCGATATTCTGAAAACTTGTCAGAGCCGTCTCCTTTATGTGTGATCTGTGAGGCGCCCCCTCTCTTCCCCCTACTTCAGAACACATGAAAGCATTAACTTTTAAAGTGCATACTTAAGATTTCTCCCCAAATAATTGAAAAAGCACAATGGGAGGGGTTATGTAAGGCAAAAGTACTGTGAGCTCCGCAAAAGAAACCAAAGCTACTGTCATCTGCTCTCTGTAGGCCCAGGCAGGCACAGTTTCAACTCAAGGGCTTCACACTTCTATAACTCGTTCTCCTTCCCTCGCTGCTCTCCCTATCCTAACTCTCTCTATACCCGTTTGCCTCTCCCTCTCTCCTTTGCTCTCGATAGTGAAGACTTCAAAGACAACAATATCTTCTGCAAAAGCATGAAACTTCAAGCACGTTTGTTTGTTTTGACCCTGAAGCCCCTCGCTACAACCCTCCACCTCCAACTTGCAAGTCCTGCAAAATACATGAGGAAGAGAGACCAAATCCAGAGCTGCTGTTTTCCCTGCCCGCCCGCAACCCTCATTCCTCCATGTGCTACTGTTGTGTAACTTTTGTAGAAAGCAGCTCGAGCATATGGCACCGCAACTAATACGATGACCTTACAAAACTGATGACAGGGTACGATAAGTTTCTTGTGAGGCAGAGGAGTGCAAACTTTTCAAATGCATTTAAAATATTCCACTAAGAAAATGAAAACACAAATCAATACCACACAAATCTTCGCGCACACGTACACACACACACACGCGGTGAGCACACACTTATGCTTCTACACTGACTCATCTAGCTTGGCCTCTGTAGGTGTCTGGGTTGAGGATTGGAGTTCTGATTTCTTTTTAGGACGTACAAAAGGGTTTTATCTGTCAGCAGGAAGCTGCCTCCAGCCATCCCAGATCTGTTATAACAGGGAAATAAAGACAATAAAACTTTATAAAAAAAATAAATAAATAAGGCACAGTAAAAAAACTATAATAGTAACAGTTACCTAAGAGGACAATAAAGGAAAATCAAAAGAGACCACTGAAATTTATAATATTCTCTTATTATCTTGCAGAACAATTATGCTTGGGCCAGTACAATGTGGTTAACCGAGGTGTAAAACATGACCTGCTATTAACAGACATGATTTCTTCCACTGTGTCTGATTATTTCATAAAAAATCGAATCACTTATTATATCTTGAGCTTCTAACTGAGAGGATTGTTCTGGTCAAATGATGAAACAACAACAAAAACATAAAACCTGCATTTACTATGTTGTTAACCTGTCCTCAAAACGCTATCACCTTCACGATTATCTGAGTCAGAGATTCTATCCTGCAAAGAGATTAATCTATATTCATGCCAGGGTGCTTAATTGTCTGTGTAGTCCACATGGTGTGTGCGTGTGTGAGGGGATGTGTGTGCTCTGTGTTAAGCAGTTCTGCCCTCTAATAGTTGAGACATCTATAGCATCCACAGCAAGGCCAGGGGAGCAAGGGAGCAATCCATAGGCCTGCGTAGCCATGGCAACTAAACAAGGAATAGGCTAGATGTCAGGCGAGCATGGCTAAATTACCCATTAGAGAAAGCAGGAAGGGGAGAGAGGGAATACTGGTCAGGGCACAAGAGGCTAATGGGGAGATAAGATGGCCAACATATAGACTACACAAACACGCAGGCACACACATACACACACATATAAATGCACACACACACAAAAAGACGATGGGAAAACAGATAGGGGTTGTCACATAAAGGGTGCCGGCGTAAACACATACTGAAACAGGAAAATACAATTAAATGTGTACAAATTCTGGCAAATAAACACATACAAACACAATGTGCACACATAAACACACTCACAAATATATGCTGATATGCACATATGGGCATGTGCGCACATGCACAAATGCAAAACCACATGGGCTCACACGTATGTGCGCGCACACACACACACACACACACACACACACAGAGGCATACAAAGGGCACAAGAGAAGACAAAATGGTTTTAATAAAGACGCCCTCTTGGAGAGGTTGCTTGTGAATGTGAGAGAGATGTATTTATAGGAATCCTCCTGCGAGATCTTCTCTGCTCATCCTCACATTTGTGCATGAGAAAGAGAGCAATGGAGAAAGAGCAAGAGAGGGAGCGAGAGAGAGAGAGAGGTTGTGTTATTGCCTGTTTCTTCATCCTAATCCTTGATGCATGGCCTACTCCTTGAGTCTATACTAATGAATAAAAGAATAAAGAATGAATCGGTGTAAGTATCTAAACCATTGCGGGTGTGAAAAGGTAAAAGGGGATTGGCCTGGTGGTTTTCTCCTGCTGTGCAGAGACATGCATGCACGCACACACACACACACACACGCACACGCACACACACACACACCTTACGTATCCAAACAAGCTCACATACTCGCACTGTGAACAGCCTGTGCACACACGCACACACAAAACACAACCACATGCACACGCTGACACACAACCCCTCCGCACACAGAGTCAGGCAGTCCTCCTGACTTTAATGCAGCACATTCATTTGCATGTGCCATAATTAGCGTCAGGCACACAGAGGCTGGTCCTGGGGGAGCTCTGTGATAACCGCTTCCCCTTCTATTAGGGCTCTCATTCCAAGAGTGTCAGACATTGCACATCTTCATTGTGGGGCCTGCAGCATATCGGCTCAGTGGAACCTCTGCTGCTGTAGCTACTGCTGGAGCATGCAGGAGCAGAGGCAAGACGGCGGGGACAAGGGGGCTGGAGAAAAGGTTGAGGATGCTAGACTGGGTGGAGGGCGGATGGAGGGAGGAGGAGACAAAACGAGGACTGGAGGATGTAAAGAAAGAAAAGGGATGAGGTGATAAGTTTGGAAGACAAAGAGGAAGAGGGAAAGAGAGACAAAGAGAGGTAGCGCATGGCAAAGGCGGTTGCACATTGTGCAGCAGACAGACAGAGAGACAGCCTGGACAGAGGTAATGAATGCAGTTATTAAATTGTTTCAGCTGCAAAGAGGTCTATTCTTATGCCATTATAAAGGGAACAATTTATCCCCACTGATCGGCCCTGTCTCCTTTCTCCTCGCTCACTTTGATCTGCCAGCATATTGCCTTGATGTGTCCTATTCAATAGCGAATCTGGGGCAATTTTAATGCTTTTGTACCTCGCCACCGCTCCACTTCTCCCTCCCTGTTTAAAAATAGCTGTTAATTATAAGTGCAGTTTAAATGTCTCTAGTGACCCAGAAATGCAGGTTGGAATGAGAAGAAGGGATTGAGCATCTCCAAGTTTAAAAAGAGCGAGACACTATTTCTTTCCCTCTTTATCATGCTTTCTTCAATCTCTCCTTTCTCCTCTCACCCCCCCTCCCACGTCTTTGTCTTCTCCATTCCCTTCCCCTTCGATTCTACTTCTCCATTCCTTTAGTGTTCCTCCACATTTCTTTTTCTCCATCTCTCGCTCCGTCTTTCTCCTCTGTGGCGTCTTCCACGGCTCGGTGGGAGTGAGCAGGGCTGGAGGATAGGGGATTCACTTCTTTCTCTCCAACACACGAGAGAACTGCAGCGAGACATCGGAGACCACGGCTGTGAAACCGCTTCAGTCTGCAGATTGTATGTGCGTCACACCAAGTCTTTGTATCTATCTCCTCAACTTCCTCCTCTTATGCAGCCGCAGGAGTGGGATGTTGAAAGGAAAGGCATGTGAAGGTGCGCTAGGTAGCGCAGTACGAGGCAGAGGCGCAGAGTATACCTGTGGGGAAGAGAATGGGCTGTGCAGGGACCTGAGGTGTGCACCTGGGGGGTGCAGTGTTATAAATAAAGCATTAGCCTCTTGAAGGGAACAGAGATGTGAGGGGCTGTCTCTGCAGCTCTCTTTTCCCCACTAACTCCTACTAACAGTTAACCTGCAGGCATGTACATGTACTCCTTTCATCGTTGAGGAGGTACATGTAACAGTACAAAAAAATCACTAAGAGGTAAACTGTGGGACTCTCTTGAGTCAAAATCTGGACACTTCTTTTTACTTTGGAGAGGTCAGGGATAAACTTCCATCACAGTGGAAGTGACATGACTGCGGGAGAACAATTCATCTTCTTGTGGTTACTTTATAAAACTCTGTAAAATAAAGCGAATAAAAGTTGAAGGTTGAAATAACAGAAACAAAGCAAACAATGAAATGGGGCAGTTTTTTGGTAGTTGGTGGTAAATCACTACACAAACCACAATGTCATAATCATAATCTTAAAGTGGGCAAATTAAAGTGTACTTTAATACTGTACTCTCCATAGCTCCATGGTGGTACTTTATAAATTACAGGTAATTAGAGGTATAATTCAGAATAAAATATAATGACCACAGAACTTCCCCACAACTTCCTTTACACCCACCTTTGTAATATTGCTGTGCAACATTAATGTGCCATATAAAAATCTGACTCAAAGTCTCAAAGCCATACATGACACTGTGTAGATTAAATTTTTAAAGCTGGTTCTGTTTTGTCACACTGTGTGCAGAGCAAAGGAGATGACACTTCACAGGCTCCAGATTCAAACTCGTGATGTTGCGAGGACATGGTTTATGTGTAGCACATTGAACCCCAGCTGTGTGACACCGTTTTGAGTTTCATGGTCTAAAACGATGTTCCCTTCAGTAATGTCCGCACTGTACTGACCTTATGCAGAATTCTGCTTGTTGCTGAGTTTGGTTTCATCCCAGTAAAGGGCAGGAGACCTTAGAGCACCTTCACCATCACAGGGTTAAGGTCAGGTTTGTGATGATTATGTTGTTTTAAGTTCATCAGACTGCAAAATAAATTAGCTTGACAACAGATTGTTCTGCTAGCAGACATTGTGGCTGCAAATAAAGAGAAATATGGCTCTAATAATTAGACAATGCCAACAGTATTCACACTCTATGCGATCCTATGCTCACTTTATTGTTCACACAAATCCTGGTGCAAACAATGACATGAAACTGATTAGCAACACTTGGGGAGAGAATATGAGAATACTATGGTTATTGTGAAAATTGCTTTAAGCCAATTAACTATTTGGCTCCCCCACTAATACTCTTATCTCATTTTCTTTTCTCCCCATCCTCAAGGTGTACGTGCCTAAACTTGTCACTAACCATTTGAAATGCTCCACAGATGTGTATTGTTTTACTGAAGACAGTGATAAGCTATTTTTCACTCTCTTTTGTATCAACTGTTTATACCAAGCAAGCAAAACTTTATTTATATAGCACATCTCATTCTAGGTGGAAGCACAATGTGCTGCACAAGGTGTGAGCTATCACGGAAGTTGCAGCTACAAACACTATGTGGATAGTGTAAAGATGAAACATTAGACATAAGTAAACACAGCTAAAACAGACACATAAATAATACATGCGAAGAAGTAGGAATAAAATTAAAATAATTAAGATCAACAATGAACCAGTAAGAATTAATAAGATGTTAAAACCACTAAAAAGTAAGAACAAAATAATATTAAATCATATAAAAATTAAGACCAACAGTTGACCAGTAAAGTCAGAATAAATTAGATGAAATAATAAATAGGATCGACAAGCAAGACGACTGAAAGGAGCAGCGAAAAAGGAATGTTTTGGTCTATTTTTAAAGGTCCACTGTGTAGGATTTAGAGGGTTATATTCGCAGAAATGGAGTATCATATAATAAGTATGTTTTCTTTAGTGTATAATTACCTCAAAATAAGAATTGTCATGCTTTTGTTACCTTAAAACAAGCCACTTATATCTACACAGGGAGCAAACTCTTGTCCACAGAGTCTGTAATGTTGCACCGCTATCTTTCTACAGTAGCCCTGAATGGACACACCAAACACTGGCACTAGATAGAGCCATTTGTGGTTTTGCATCGGTGACTGTAATTAGCAGAGGAACAATGTTGGAAAAACATTGATTTTTTTTAATGTGAAATTGCTTTATTCAATGTTTTTACCAGTTTAAATCACCAGGTCTATTTGATTTGGAGAGGAGGAGAATTCTGTGGACAACTCTGCTCCTGGAAAAAATCTCCTGACCAGTGAACACTGAAGGAATCCTAACCAGGAGTTCACACTTGGCACATGGTAGAAGTTTCAGCTGGTTGCCATCTGCAATCCTCACTTAGATGCCACTAAATCCTATACTCTGTTCCTTGAATGTTGGAGAACACTTTAAAGTGATTGGGTATTGGGGAGAATGCCTTGACCTATATTAAGTTCTTCTTCAGTTCATCACAGACTGCTTCAGTCTTGCCTTGTTTATGAATATAGCTATGCTAAAATTTCCATAGCACGACATATATGCTGACCTTAGCACACTGTAGCCCACAAAATTGGCTCTGACCTAAAATGAATGTGACCTCTTTGTCTCCACTGGCTGCCCAGGCAATGATATAAAGTATGTCTCCATCAGTATCCGTGGCCCAGCCTAAAATTGGAAATATGTACAGGAGATAACCGAGCAATGCTGAAACAAGCACTCGGTGCAGGCCGCTCACTCATGGCGGCCAGGCACTTGATAGATAAATGAGAACAATGCACTGGTTTGTCCACAGGCGTGGTGGCATTGACAGAACTCATAAAACAAAGTGTTAATGCTGCCCTTGGTATGGAAGGCATGATAGTAAATAAAAAGTTATCTAGAAGCAGTGTGAGATGCATCTTTAAACATCAGCGCCGTCTGACAAAACCACACAAGTGGTAGCTGGTGAAAGCTGCTCCCGAACTTTCTTCAAGTGATTCAGTGCAACACGGCTGCCGCTGTAACACGAGCTAAAGGCAAAACATTTCATGTTGAAATGGGAAACTATTAATCTCACCAAAAATAGTTGCTGTGTTATTCTTGCTTATGTCAAAAGAAGACAAATTACAGATTTGCTCTATGTCAAACACACAGATGTGTCGTTTTATTTGTCAATAAACATGTCAAGAGTGCAGCACTCATAAATCAAGGGTCATCCTGATGCAGTAGTTCCTGATAGTCTAATGGTCTCATGGTCAGCATGTTAATTCTTCTATAAATGTCCACTGGGGTTCAATAGACAAGATTAACATGTCTGTTTTCCAAAACAAGGGCAAGAGTGGAAGTGGAATTATGGGAAAGTAAATGATACAGTCTCTTTTGGTCCCTACAGACCAGCTGCCACATGTGAAGCTAATGAGTGAGATGTCGAACTAAATAAAGTCAGACTTTATTTTATGTCCCCTCTGAAAGCAATCATTATTTGGAATGATCTGAATCGAATTTGATTGGATTCATTCTGCAATTCAATAATCCACTTAGAATAGTCTTGATACATCTTTGAAGCACACTTTGGCACACATCTCCTCTCTATTTACTACACAAAATTCCTTTGTATTGAGCACCCCATCCTTGAAATGTCCCACAAACGCAAACTGAAGCCAGTAGAGTTGAACTTCCTCTGAAATGACACAGAGAGACAGTATTTTACCTAAAAAATAAATAAAGAATTAAAGATAAACAAGGGAAAAAGAGAAAAAAAAGGATGACAGTGTAGAGATGGCAGTAAGAGATGCGAGTTAATGACCTTGATAAGACCAGGGACACGGAAAGCCCGAGGAGAAGACGTGATGTGTTGCCGTGACAGCAGTGTAGTAGTGCTGGTGACAAGGGGAGATGAGGAGCCTGCACTTCCCCGTGTTACACATTAGTGTTGTTGTTAGCCAGGGGCATCAAGGGTGATTGTGTTTGTGTGTGTGTGAGCGTGTGCTTACAGAGCGAGGTACGAAGACATCCCGGTCGAGGCCTTGCATGGTGACAGAGGCTGATACCAATCTAATGAGATAAGAAACGTATGCAAATGAACCTGGCCACAGTTCACACTAATCAGCTTAACGCCCCGATAGATATCAGCTATCTGTCGCATCGCGCGCGCGCACACAGACGCACGCATGCACACAGGCTCTCAGAAGTTAAAACAATCAGTGAGGGGATTTGTCATGCCATGTATAAATACACAGATACACACAAACAGGCCCACTCAACATTCAGTACAATAAAGATCAAAAGTCAAACTGTTCATCACACCTGTAAACTCAAAGGAATCTATAAGCACACATGTAAACATTCCTGCAATCAACAGCTTGCACACATACTCTAAATGTGTGCATACATACACACTGCATAGGTATAAACCACAAGGGTGAGTGGATGCTATGGGTCATTCAGATCTCGGGGTCATGTCTTTGACAAGTAAAGGACAAGGGGCCCTGGCAAAGGAATGCAAGATCCGAAATAGCTGAACACAACAGGGAGATGTCTGAGAGGAGCCTAATAAGCAGTCAGAAATAACCTGTAAATTACACTTTTTTTTTTTATTTCATGTCCTTGCATTATTATGTCAGCACTGTCAATCAATATTTCATTCACTAACAATGAAGATTTCATGGATTTTTCATCACAGTATTTGTGACAGATTAAAAAAGAAACACAGGGGGATTCATTTACTTCTGCCCTGTGATGCCAAAAGACAATTACAACTTTCTGTCACACATGAATCCACTGCAAATAACATGTTTAATGTTTTTTAATCTACTTAAAATGATGTCGCTGCAACATAGCAGCTCTGTACAGTGTCAAGATGTCATTTTAAATGGCGCATGGTCACCAGACGGAGGGGAAAAGTCGTGCCCCAGCTCTACTCTTCAACACATCTCTCTGTAGCTATTATTATCTGTGGGAATCCAGGGCATCCTACATGGTCTGGGGGCAAAGTGGTGACTAGCAGCAAAAGTCTGGCCCTGGAATAACACAGCTGCCCTTCATACAGTCTGTCCACTGACCTTGGCTGATGCACAACGCATGTCTCAGAAATTCTTGGAAGCCTGACTCTGTTTAAACTACATTTATGATGTTTGATGTACCAGTTGGCTCAATATTTCGTATGTTAGATCTTGTAACAAGTACAGATTCATGTATTCTGTGTATACTGCATCTTCTTGTTATGTTTAATGACACCTGACATTAGCTCTTACATAAATTGAACCCCTGACTGGCTGACTAATTATGAAATGAGGACAGTAAGACGGCCACTGTGTTGCAAATATATAAATAAAAAAATAAAAAAACTGGTTCAAGGATAGCTGTTGCAAGTGTGTACTACAAATCATATGGTTGTGTCAACAGCTGCAATTTAGCCACAAACCTTTGAATTTTTCATATTTCTGCATGCCATGTCTTTGCACCTTTCTTCTCTTTTTACTCTCCTCTGTCATTCTGTCTCTCTCCGTGTCTCTCTGTGTCTTGGATCTCTCTCTGACATTTACCACTAAGCTACCTATTTCAGTCGACCTATTCTTAAGCAAAGCTGGGCCAAGACATCTTTATGGAAATCACTGCTCTGGGTGTGTTGATTTGCAAAGGGCATGGAAGCCGTTCGGGCTAGCCTTACCCTCTCTTAGGTTATACAGAGAGAGATGGAGATGGAGAGACAGACAGCGACTTCCACAAAGACAGACAGTGACGTAGAGGAAGTGAAATAGAGAGCACCTTGCTATAACTATATTGGTTGGCTCCAGTATGTTGGCGCCCATCTTATCTGGCTTGAGTCCCACACAGCATTCATCTAATGAAAACCTGGCTGGCTGGCCGGCTGGCTGTCTCATCAAGGCTCATTGCCAAAGGTTCCTCTCCCCTGCATCAAAGTCACTCTGCTTTAATGTAGCTTTTATCAATGGCCAAGTAAAAGCAAATAACTTTGCTGAAAATTTGAAAGAAACCATAAAATGAAATCTAAAGCAGAGATGAAGGGAGAGGACTAGTAATTCTTTAGGGGGCACTCACGTGGACTTATTGTGGTAACAATCAAATCAGAGAAAGGATGTTTACTATGCATCCGCAACTGTGTGAACACAACGTGCTGACACAAATACAAGCGCTGTTACTCACACACATCCCACAGAAATGCACACACACATGTGGAAATGCAGACATACATATAAAAGGCATTAACTGCTGCATATAGTACACATGGTACAAGTACGCTACATAGCCGTCACGCTTTGAAAAATCCCCAAGTGTCGCATTACAGTAGACTGCTAAAACTGTGCTGGCTGGTGATAGCTTGGAGACCACAGCCAGACTACAGTAGCAGCCAGTCCCCCAGTGGATGACTGGGCTCTGAATATGAGCTCAGTCACTGTAACAAGCCCCACTTAGTCACTGGCTCTATCACAGGCTCTCTCTCCATAGACCCTCTATGCAAACAGGCCACTTAAAAACACCATTACCGGGAGATTGCTCAAGCCTTAGAAAGCAGTTCTGAAGTGGTGTGTGTGAGAGAGGATGAGAGGACAAACAGGGGTTTGACGAACTGTGAGAGGGATGAAAGTATGCAGTAGGGGGCTACAGAAGGAGGGGTTTGCTCAGAAGGTATTGATAGCACTATAGAGCATACTTCTAATTAGAAAAAATGCTAGTTACTTGTTTGGTAATTAAGGGACAGTGAAGACACCTAAAAGATTCTGCAGATGTGCACAGGTGAAAAGAAACAATGGCCCCTGTATTGAGTCATTCTCTGCAATAAACTGCACTGAAACAGCATATTTGGAGGGTATTGGGACATGTAGAGTATTTTGAAGGGATACAAAAACTCTGTAGCTTTTTAAGACTCATGTCTTCTGTTAGAGCATGGGGTGCAACATGTTTTTGTTTAAACCCTCAAACAAAATGTCCCCTGACTACAATGCATTTCCATTTGAGAACATCACTGTTTGTGGGTTCTTGAGAGAAAGACTAAAGATGAGTCACATGCTGACCCATGATGTCCCATCTTCACCCCATTACTCCCTCCCTCCCTGTCTCACCCCCCACAACACTGCTACCTCCCCCACCCATCTGTCTCTCATCCCTCTCTCACCCTCTTCCCATTTCTCCCATTCCTCTTTCGCCCCTTCCCATCTTTCTCTCATCTCTCTCTCGTCCAGCCTCTCATCACTTGTTCATAACTTCACAGCGGTGGTTAGGCAGAGTCACAGTTTCCATCAAAGGGACCAAGAATGGATATTTTTAGGCAGGGGCTCACTTTAAGCAGCCTTTCCACAGAGAATAAACCATGTCCAAACATTAATGCCATGTTACACAGAAGAGGGCATGTGGTCTCTCCCTCCCCCTCCCTCCCTCCCTCCCTCCCTTCTTTTTTCTCCTTCCTCGCCTCTTTTTCTTTCTTGAGGGTTTGTTGCACCATGACTGCACAGTTACTATATGGGTGTGCCCCCCACCACCTTCACTGCCCCCTTGCTGTCCTCTGGATCTGTGTCAAGCAAAGGAGCAGATTGGGAGTGGGCATGGGTGCATGCCAAAGTATTCTGGGAAGGGCTCCAAAGAACATATTTGTTGAGTGGGGAAGAGAACGGAAATGGCCTGGTGTCTGAAGGGAGGCACGGTTGAGAAAGTTGGGTGAAGCAAGGGTGAGAGACACAGAGTGAGGTGGGAAGTTGAGTCATTGGGTACAACTGAGGTGGCTGCGGGGAATGGGAGGGTTGCTCTTGCGTGACGACTGACTCATCAGTTACAAAAGGTGATTAAACTTATCTATGAAACTTGCCAAATTGTCCTCTGGGACAACCGTAGGGTCAGATCCCCAAAGAGGATCTGCTGATGAGAAGATGAGGTTGAGTAAGATTTCTACAACTGATGTATTGATGCTTGTAAAATCCATGGAAATATATACAAATGTCTTTGCTTTATTACTTAATTAACAGAAGAAATCACAAGAATTGGTTGA
This sequence comes from Epinephelus moara, assembly GCF_006386435.1. Lineage (NCBI taxonomy): Eukaryota > Metazoa > Chordata > Actinopteri > Perciformes > Serranidae > Epinephelus > Epinephelus moara. The sequence continues at coordinate 18,042,786 of NC_065513.1, forward strand.
CCGGGGCATCGGTGGCTTAGTGGTAGAGCAGGCACCCCATATACAAGGCTGTTGCCGCAGCGGTCTGGGTTCGACTCCAGCCTGTGGCCCTCTGCTGCATGTCACTCCCTCTCTCTCTCCTCCTTTCACACTTGTCTGTCCTATCAAATAAAGGCTAAAAATGCCCCAAAAATATCTTAAAAAAAAAAAAAAGAATTGGTTGACCGAAAAAATGGGTTACGGGCCAAAAAAAGTCCACAAGTCAATCGTATACTAATGTATCCATCCATCCACTTTTATCCGCCCCTCCAAGGCCGGGTCGTGGGGGCAGCAGGCCAAGCAAAGCACCCCAGACCTCCCTCTCCCAGCAACGCTTTCCAGCTCCTCCTGGGGGACACCAAAGCTTTCCCAGGCCAGATGAGATATGTAATCCTTCCAGCGTGTTCTGGGTCTGCCCCAGGGCCTCCTGCCAGTGGGACGTGCCCGGAACACTTCCAACGGAAGGAGCCCAGGAGGCATCCTGATCAGATGCCTGAACCACCTCGACTGACCCCTTTCGATGCGAAAGAACAGCAGCTCTACTCCGAGCTCCCTCTGGATGTCTGAGCTCTTCACCGTATCTCGAAGGCTGAGCCCTCATTATGGCCACTTGTATCTGCAATCTCTCGTTCGGTCACTACCCAGAGCTCATGCAATAGGTGAAGGTTGAGACGTAGATGGGCCAGTAAATTGAAAGCTTCGCCTTCCGGCTTAGCTCCCTCTTCACCAAGATGGTCCAGTGCAGTGCCCGCATCACTGCAGAAGCTGCACCAAACCAGTGTGGTTTTTCGTATACTAATACTAATACTAAATGATAACGTGGATTATGGTGCTGACACGTTTGTAAATTCAACAGAAATGAAATCAGAGATGAACAGGTTCAGGCTCTGTTCGAGTTTGGGTCATTTTTGGTAGGCTCAGGCTTGGCTCTGGGTCAGGCTGGATTACTTTCAAATGTAAGTCAATAGGAAAATTCTCTCTGTTTCTTACTCTCATTCTCTCAATGTCGATTTGTGTTCTGTGTTGCAAGTAGATATGCAAACCCTACTGGGAATCAGGACAAGAGACAGTGTAGCCAACATTGCTTTAGCCTGGTGGGCTAACGGTCAGCAATGGATGAAATAAAGCAAAAACTTGCAAAAAGGGAGCTTCCCAAAATCCCCAATTATTCGTGGAAGGCCATTGCATCATGTAAACATTATGACCTTGTTGTGACAACAGATAAAAACCTTCAACCATCCTCCACATCCTCTACTCTTACAAAGCACTGCACTTGTGTCTGTGCAAGGTTCTGTTTTGGATAAACTTGGATAAACTGTTTGAACCGTTGTCAAATTCAGCTGGGAAAGATGTTTTGAGTTTACCAGCCTCTTTTATCTGGTTGATATAGGGAAAAAGTGGTGCTCCAGGAAATAACTGAATTATAGAGAGCAAATACAGTTTATGAACAATGTTGCTAAGCAATGTAGTTTTGCTATTCATATGCCCCATATTTACAACAAATATCTTATAGACTCAATTTAAACATGTTTTGCTCCTATTCTTGACATGTTTCAGGACTTCTCCATTAGTAGTGGTGTATCTGCGAATGTGACTCACGCACATCATGTGCACCATCCACACAAGCCACCTGTTGATATGCTGTGTGTGTGTGTGTGTGTGTGTGTGTGCGTTCCATGTTATAGGGCTGGCCTGTGACATGCCATACTTCAGTGCCAGGGGTTTTGTAGGGTCAGTGCTATTTCACACACCTCCTGGAAAATGAGTGACCCTGGAACAAAACATGCCGCCTGTGACAGTGTGGCCTTTGGGGATATTTTTTGCTACCATGGATTAGGGCTGTTCTTTAAAAAAAAAAAATACTGACAGTAAATGTGTTTGTTTTCAGCTTTTGGCCTGAGATTTAGTTTCATAACTATGTTGCAATAACTGAATTGGCCAGTTGAATCAATTCCAAGCCCCGCTGAATCATGAGATGCATTAATTTAACTCCTGAACAGACATTAAAAAAATGTCAAAAGCAAACATGTACAGATATTTTCCAGGTTTTGCCCTTATGTTTTCTTTTATAAATTGGCAAGCATTAATATTTAAGATGTCATTCTGGCCAGTACAAAGAGGTAGAAAGGGAGTGGTCGAGGGGGTGTTTTAAATAAGCCCACACAGTGACCTCTACAGATGACACCGAAATGGCTTATCTATTTGACACATACTGTCATGTGAAAAGTATGTTTCAGCTCCATATTTCTTCGTGCCGCTGTAGCTAAACTCTGAACAGGTTATGTGTTCACACACCTCACAAGGTCAGAAAAGCAACATCAAACAGATTGCTGAGTCCTTGTGGGATCAGGCTTTCTTTGGAGGTCTTTTGTCTTCCTTTTGTCACATGCGCACACACTTACTTGAAAGGGCACTATGAAAGAACTGAGATATGCAACAGATGCACAAATATAACGCAGAGACACATACAGACAAACATAGACGGAGACAGGACTCATAAACACCTTCATACACAGTTGAATGGGTTAAAAAGTGGCATATGTACACATGTCACCCCTGCAATCACACAAACATAACCCCGCATCACACACATGCACATAGCATGTGCACTGGCTGGCATGTGGGGGTCATGCATAGCACATAAACTGGAAGCGGCACCTTCATGTAAATTCTTCCCTCTTGACAACTGAGTATTCTCATAAGCTCCAGTAGTCAGCTGTCTACTGCATTCTCCAAGGGGCAGGCATGACATTATGTTAATTTAGGAGGCCTAGGTGTGTGACTTTGTGCAAGTGTGTATTAGTGCCTAGATACATGTGTGTAGTGTGTGTAAGATAATTTATGCCAGTGTGTGCTAAAAGAATAGCATTGGAAACTTAAAATAAAATACACAATACCTGTGCTGGAATGCAAAAGTCAACTCATAATTTGATATCCAATTACATGCCAGTATTTGCACTGACATGTTTGTCAGTGCAAATGTGAGGGCATCTTCATCCATCTGTATCAATGCAGTACCCACTGCATGGCTACAAATAGACGTGCAAAGTGGCTCAATCCCTGTTGAATGTTTATCCAGGGAGGTGGATTAGAGCAAAACGGACATCTCCGTGCCACAGTGCTGAGACTGATACCCCCATAAGCCTGGCATTTCCTGCCCTATGAGAGCCATAATTAAGAGGGTGCTGGATGGCCTCAGAGCCTGAATCCACCAGACCTTTATGTGGCTTTTGTTTAGCCAGGAGACAAGAGGCTATTGGTGGAGATAACACTAACAACTCCCTAACAAAGAGAAAAGCTAACACAGACTTGCACGTAGCTCATAAATGATAGAAACTCTTAAAACAAAAGGGCATTCTAGCACGCAACAGGCTCTGAGAATATGTCGATGGATGTGGCTTAGAGCGCACACCTGCCAGTACAAACCCACACAAATGCTAGGAGTTAGCGAGGAGTGACTTGACACGCCTCTGCCTCCACACTCCCTCAAACTCCACTTCTTACCCTTTGCTTTGAACACAAAGATTCATACAGGGAGCCATACAGTGCCTTACAAATAGCAGCACAGGGGAGGGTAACAATTAGTCTGTTAGTAAACAAGTCCGTCAGTTACGACTCCCCGTCCCCGCCTCTGCGCTTAGATCGCCCCGCCCAGCCCAGGAGGGGGTGCTTTGTAAGAGAAGGTGGAGAGTGTCAGACCACTTGAGCTCCACTTCAGAGTGCAGAGAGAGAGAGTGAGAGGGGGTGGTAGGACTAAGCATCCTGAACTTGTGAGTTAGCATGAGTACTTCAGATCACAGTGCAGGACAAAATAAATTTGGAAAGTTCTCATATGTTTCACATGAAAAAGGATTTAATGTAAAATATATATGGCAGTGAAAGAACATGGAGTTAATGTAAAATGGCACACTGTATGACAGAGTCCAATGGGAAAATAAGATCAACGTCTCGGTTAAATTAATGAGGAACTTAACAGAGGGATGCGTGATTTCTGACAACTCTTTATTAGCCTGGTGAAAAGTCAGTTGCAACTAGGGAGAAGAAGAGACTGAGGTAGAGCTGGGATGAAAGCCATCTGCATTAATGGAGCATGTTTCTTTTCATTCCCCTCATTTGTGTGGTTGTCAGCACAGCATTGGACATGTGTGCAAAAGTGTGTTCATTTATATGTCCGCGGATGTGCATATATGTGCAGGCCTGCCTACATCAGTGTGTGTATGTGGTAATGAAGTGAGAGCACAGGGCATGGAGGGCAGGGGGTTCAGGGCAGCGTAAGGTAATCCTTTAAGTGGGAGACTTTAACTCTTTCAGAAAGTAAACAGCCAAGCAGTTGAGGGAGTATTGTCGTTGGGTAGTGTTACAGAACTGCAAGAGAGCCCCGGGGCGCCGTGTGCGAGTGACTTAGGGAAGCTATGTGTACGTGTGCAGCAGGGAGGGGTAGTGTGTGTGTGTGTGTGTGTGTGTGTGTGTGTGTATGTGAACCTCTCAAGCCATGTCTCACGCTGGCTGCAGCCTTGAACAGCTCCGTGGCAGGGAAAAAGAGAGCAGATGCCTCTTCACTGGGGTGCATCGGGCCACCAAATATCACTGATCATGTCCCAATTCAATTACAGGCCACCAAGTGATGCATAACAGAATCTGTTTTTGTGTGTGTGTGATTGGGTGTGTCCTTGAGTCCGTATGTGTGCATCTGAAAGCGTGTATGTGTGTGTGTTATGTGTGTGCGGGCATGCGTAGCTAGCGTGTTAGTGTTCCGGGGTTAAGGGGGAAGGAGGATGACCCCGCACAGCTGACGGTCAGCCATGCAGGACAGAACAACACAATAACACTCTTGTTAACCAGGACATGGCATACCTCCCACCTGTTACCCCCAGAACCACACACAGGCAGACACATGCTTGCACATGAACAGACATACCTAAAAACACACTCACACACACACACACACACACACACACACACACACACACACACTTTTTTTTTGTACACATATCACCTTGGGAAAGTGTTTCAAACCCCATACCGGGTGCTTCCCTGCAATGGCTCATTTGAGGCCTCTCCTTCCTTCATTTAGCAGCGCGTCCATTTATCTCTGGGGCTGTCGGGGAGGTTCTCATCGCTTAGCCCACTTCCTGTCTGTCTGTCTGCATAAACATTGTAAACAGGCTTCTCAAAGGAACATGTTTAGTCTGGACCTGGTCTAGCTGGAGAGGAGAGGGCTTGTGGAATTACTGGCACACTACCACACTCGTGTATCTTGAGGGAGAAGCAGACACAAACAGCAATGTGTTGCACTGCCTGGCTTACAGAATATGATTACAAACACACACACTTGCACCGGTGTGCACACTGTTTTGTTAACATCTCAGTCAAAGGTATTCAGAGCATATAAATTAAGCTTGGCTGTAGCCCAAGGCAGCACATCCAGATTTTTTTCCATATTTCAAAATCGTATTCATACAAGTGCGTCCGAATGTCTTTTTAACAAAGGGCCAAAAGTTACTGAGTGTTTACAGATGTACTGTGAAATAATGTCAGATTGGAGAAATCTGCATTAAAACAATGCTGATATTTAGAACATCATTGCTTTGGGCAATTTTGTTGACAAACTTTCACATCAATAAAGTTTATTGATTGTTTTTGAAAATGGGTTGCAAGCAACTGAGTGAAAAAGAAAGTTGTTAATGTGTGGAGAGAGTCGCTATGTATTTGTGTGTCTGATGCCATTATCCTTTGCGTTCTATAGACAACATACAAGTTCTCAAGCCATAACTCAGCAACTGTTGAAAAACAAAAATAAGCCTACTTTTCACGAGGGCTCGCATACGCACGCACTTGTTTGTACCGTAACTGTATCACATTCATCATTCCACAATGTTATTACGATATTTATGTGTTCTGCGATACAGTATATTCAACTTCTCTCTTTGTTTAGACAGCTCAGCCATGGGAAACAGTGTGTAGACTAAATCTATACAAGATGGAGACTTAACTCTTTGCTGAGTGAGATTGTAAGTGATTGAGTGGGTGAGAGAGTCCTTCAGTCTGTCAGAGATAAGACACAAAGATGGATCTGGACTAAATATGGGTTCAGTGAATACCAATTAACGAACAGGACGACACAGACAGACATGGATACCCAGAGGTGAGCAAAGATGTGGTCATGAGAATTAGAGTCAAATATATGCTTCTTCCTCTACAGTTAGAGAGTCATTTTCTCCTGAACATGAGAATAAAAGTTATTTTTCTTTACTACATGATGAAAAACAGTCAGGATCGTCAACATGCAACAGTCAGAACACATGCAAACTACACAGTGAACAGCTCTGTTACATCAACAGGTACACCGCAGTCTTCCTCAAAGCTTTTATACATACTTTCTATACTGAAGATCAGCTTACTAAAGTTTAACAGCTTTGCATGCTTTTCCAAATAGGTATTTTTGATATTTAGCTTTCTTGTACTCCCTCAGTTTGGCAAGATTATTTCAAAATGCTCATTAAACGGAAAAAAAACCTGAGCGATTGAGTGAAAAACAAATGACACTGGCGAGCATGTTTGTGTGTGGTGGGGCCAGGGCAAAGGGGCGCGAAATGGGGAGCAAGCGAAAAACAAATTCACAATGCCAGCCCAACTTCCAAAAGTGTGAAAATCTCTATAAACCCATCAGCTCCAATAACGGGCAAGACTGAATAGATGAGAAACAGAGGAGGCGGAGAGAGAGGCAGAGCAGAGCCACAGAATGAACTGGCCTCCCCCATTCACTTTTAAATTTCCTCCTCCACAGTCCCTTGCACACTGTTAATTACTGGCCAGGCATTCCCCTGCCACCTTTTCACACATAACAAGCGCCCCATCCAGACCCACCGCTGGAATATGCCTGCAGCCGAAGGATCAAGACCAATTATGGCCCTAAGCTGGACCTATTTCTGTTTAGCCCAAGGGGGGCACAGAGGGTGTTAAACAGGGAGAGGAGGGGAGCAGAGGTGGTGGAAGTGTTATTTCTCCCACAACATAAATGTGTCTGTTTATTTCTGAGCTGCTTGCTGAGTTAACTGCTAACTGTAAAATAACCACATATAAAAACTGGTAATCTGACATTCCATGCAACAAAGAAATTCAAGACAACCTGGCAACCGCAATGCTTATACAGAAAGCCACGTGACATCAACAGCTGGAAGTGATAACTTTTTGGGGTTTTGCTTTTTTTTTAAAAATTCAACTGTTTTTTCAGTTGTTACTAACTTTATTTAAATGAGTTACTGACAACAACTGAGGCAAGAGGACTTTTTTTTAACTCTTAAGATTGATTACTTGAAATTCACAGCTTACACTTAACTATGATCTACCAGACTTAAGGTGAACATACAGTGCATGGGACAAGGTATGTTGACACCTGAATTTTCAACTCATATTTGATAGTTGAACAAAATCACGTGCCTTACCAACAGTACACAAAGTTTGTGGACAGGTGAGTGTACTTACTTTTGGCAACATAGTGCAATCATACTATAATCAAACACCTTCGTTTGCACTTCTGCTGACCCTGCTAGTCAGTAGGTCACATGATGACGATACCTCAATAAGCTGTCATGTAAATTATTAGCAACATCAAAAATTCCACAAAGATGTGTAACAATGTAAAGGTTATCCAAACTGAACTGTGTGCATATTTCACTGGCTTATTTTACAAGTATCTCTTTAGCCTTTGTGGTGTGGGGAAAAAATACAACCAACTAAAATTATGACAAATCTGTAACAAGTCAGCCAGACTCCAATCAGCATGACTTTTTCAGTCTCAAACCAGCTAAAAACCTTACAGGTGTCCTGGACTCTGACTGTCACTGGGAAAACACAAAACAGTAATTAGCACAGGGCCAAATACTTTGTATAATTACTTTAACAAGGAGTCCTAGTTCACACTGTTGTATAAAGGGATGGTCAGAATCAGCTGAAATAAATTTTGGGATTGTCACATTTACCTTGTAAGTGCTGTTTAAAAATGTGTAGTTTAAAAAGTGCACGACGCACAACCAAGTTCATAATTTATTAAATACATAGATAAATAATTTAGTTAATTAAGGTTAAAATGTAAATCTCATGTGATTGACCTGATGTATAAAAAATTTACATGTTTGCAAAAGTTGAAGCCAAGGCATTGGTTCAATGTTTACTTACCTGTATTTCTGTGGCGGAACTAATGTTCATTTTCAGGTGTGTTTCAGGTGAATTTGCTGTGGGACTGTGTACAGCACAGTGTTGAGAATGTCTTGCTAGGAGCTACATACCTTTTAAATGATTAATGATAAGATGTGTTCTTAATATTGCTTTTAATCAATGAAAGTCATTGTTTCTGTCGTCTTCTTAATCCTCTTCTCACATGTACACTGTCTAATGAAAACACAGAGAAACAGGCCGCAGATATAAAAATTACTCAAATTCATCACCCACAACACTAGAGTTAGCATTAGCCACGTTAGCTATAGCTAAAATTAGCTGTATTTATCAACTGGAATTGTTACAATGTTACAGTTAGCCTTAGCTACATTAGCTGTAGGGAACACTTCAAATTAATTGTCCAAACCTTACAGTTAGGCTTGACCCTTCCTCCAGCTAACTTACACAACATTGTCACACATGATCATTTGATTCACAGAATTTAACAAAGAACTGGGGTTTCATAACGTACTTTTAAAGGCATTACCTGTCACAATATTATTTGACTTGCAGCAGAAAAGAATGAGAAAATACACTCAAAAGAAATCAAATATTAGGCTACTTTAAGAAAAAAGCGTATCTAAACTCACACACACTTTCACCATCACCAGCATTGTCTTGTTCTTGTTAAAGCTGTTCTCTTTAAAGCAGACTCCGGCTCAGTCTTCTTCTTTTTCATATACACCTAATGAAAACTGCATAGAAGAACCACTTTCACCTGTTGTCTCAACGTAATTTCCTGTGTATGGATGAGCATTGTTGTTGTGGTCTGCAGTCTTGTCTGCAGCCAGGTCCCTCTCAAGAAATTGGCCTCATATTATGCACAATATTAAAACTAATAATACACACTTGTAATAAAATACACACAGTCAGACAGACAAAGTGGTGCTGCATAAAAGTGTTAAGTAAAAAAAACTCTCTCTAAAAAAGTACTAACAAGTAAGGACTCATCATGTTTGGTATTTATCCAGCATATCTTGTAGTAGTGCTGTAGTGATGATGGATAATCAATGAGCAATGTAGGCATGAAAAATGGAGGCACAGACAGAGAGAAAAGGTCGGGAATAAAGGAGGGAGGGGGAAGTACAAAGTGAAAAGGGAAGTGGAGGGCTATATTGGACAAAAAACGCATGCCTTCATGAAAATGTTGATTTTCCCTCTCAAGATTGAAGACAGCAGGCGCACACACACACACACACACGCACACACGCACACACACACACACACACACACACACACACACACACACACATGCAAATCTATGGGTGGATATACCAACATAAAATATATGGATGAATGCACACATGCACACAAACAAGCACACACACACACACACACACACACACACACGCACTTTCAAATTACAGCTCTGAGAAGCCATTAGTTTCCTATATAAGCAGACCTGCTGATGAAAGCTCATAAAGGCAGCTATGTAAATAAAACAAATGAAAAGCCAGTGCTCAGAGGTGAGGGGGAGAAGGAAAGAAAGGGTCCCTCAGGGATTTATTGTTTGTGAAAGGCTGCTCCATTTACTCTCGCCACTGGAGGAGTGAATGGTACCATCACGGAGGCATTACCTAGCATCTTCTAATGGCAGACAAACACCACACCCAGCGTCCGCCTCACAGCTCAGTGAATCAAAAAAAAGGCGAAGGAAAGAAGATGCAGGTGGGAAACCATACATGTAGCGAGGTTGTGAACCTCTCACATGCTATGCACAAGGTGGATACACAAAGACACACACATATACGCAATAATGCCCCAGCTAGTACATGTCTTATCAAGAGGATTTTCCGCATGAGGACAAAGAGGTGAAAGGTTGCGGCTTGGCCAAGCTCTCCTCATAGTTTGGAGCAGCGGAAACATCACGCGGTAATGAACAGGTTCAGGGCTAATAGAGGAGAATATGACCTCCTTGTAGCATTGAATACACAACTTGAAGAACAGGTGTAATATTGCTTTCACTGCTGCTTTTTTATTTCATTTTGCTCACTCTCACATTTGAAAATCGCTCATCTAACGCAAACAGCCACTGAAATACAAATTACACTGGTTCTTGGCAATCGGTGTATTGATTGGCACGGATGAAGTTTTATGTTTGTGATTTTACCTGTGGGCAAATTGAAAGCTGATGATAATGAGAGCAAGAGGCCAAAGAAAGTAAAAACAAACATTTTCTGCTAACCTATACCGTATGATATACAGTTTGATTAAAAAACCTCATTATAGTAAATCAGTTAAAGTCATATAAACATTTCCCCATAAAGACTGATATGAATAAAATGAAAGTTTTCATATAAAACTTTCACAGAAATCACAATGACAGACCTCATTCACAGTGTACGCTGAGTTAAGGCAATATGTCAGCTATGACATGAACATGATCTAGCATCAAACATGTAACAGTGTACTTATTCTCTAAATTGGAGTTTTACCATAAAGGGTGCAAGCAGCACAAACACACACATCCAGAGGACAGCATATCCCCAAGCTATGACTTTCATCACACGTGTGTGCATAACATGAAATAAAGAAGTGGACCAATGTTTTTTTGTTGCTATAATGTTTTCAGTGTCTAGTGTTACCATGCCCTAAAGTCCATCAGTCATGTCTAAGTGGGTGCTGAGAGACCCAACACCCTTGGCTTTATGACTTCATGTTAGTATAGGGGCCAAAGCAGGACTTAAACATGCTTTCATCTGAGTCAAGCCATTTGGGTGCACAGGGACCCAGGGTGGCTCAAAAATCACTACCTCAGCTGTATTTTGTAAACCAAATGAGAGACGGAGAAAAAAAAACAATGTTCTAACATGTAATTGAATCACGCAAAAAAAGAAACAAATGTATCAGTGAGCTAAATTATGAGGTAACTAGATCTACAAAGGTAGGTGAAAAGCAAAGCCAACAATCTGTTGACTACATCTGATACGCGAATCCCAGTAAAGGTCTGACACGGGGAAAAGAACTGATCCAGCAATCTGTGGGAGCAGCAGACAGTGAGAAAAATGGGTTTCTCTACTTCCTGTGACACGACCGCGCTTCCCATGGTGTGGCATTTAGCATAAACAGATGAGCTAATCTGAGCTGTGGATAACGCACCTGCCTCATTCCACTAAATAAATAAGCCCTGTACCCCAATCCTCTTCCCCCTGTGCCTCTCCCTCTACACTTCCATCCCTCCATCCCCTGCTGTGCCACTGCTCTCCATTTATTTCTCCTCCTCTCCATCAGTTGGGCAGATGGAAAGAGGGAACGAGGGAGAGTAAAAGTGGAAAAAATAGAAAAGGGCTCATATCATCGGTGGGCCAAAGGTGAGTCGCCTGGGGAGGCAGCGGGAATGAAATTCTCCCAGTCCCATTTTACCAGCCATTCAAAGCACATTACTCTGGAGAAGGGGAAACTTATAAAGCCCCTGCACTTGAACACATTTCTGTGTGTTTACGGGAGACAGAGAGGGGCTGCTGTACCCATGCCTCAGTAATAGATTCCCAATTTAGGCTCACTTCTCCTCTCTCTCTCCCCCTTTTGTCTTTCTGCCTCTCTCTTTTGCTTTTCTCTCCCTCACCTCCTTCCATGTATTCCTATTCTCTCTCCATTTCTCTGCAGGCCTGCTGGCCCCCCCTCTAGCTGGGAGAGACCCTCGCAGCCTGACTGCTTGGGAAAGGAATATCAGGAAAACGGTTTGTTTGTGTCTGCCCCTGTAGACACTGCAAATTGTTTCACTGAGGAGAGCTGATGGAGTTGATGATATAACTGTCATCTCCATAACTCGATGGCAGTCTATGATATCTGCACTGTAACTGTGGCCAGCTGCTGGTAGAATTGCTGCTGGAGCACATATACTTTTCTGAAAATTATGCAATAGTGTGCTGCAAAATAGGGCAGTTCATTAGAGGGAGAGAATATCAGAAATTGGGATAAACTTCCTCACTAAAGCCTTTTAAAAAAAATGGAAAAGGTTATTTGTAGAAAGATATATTCTGGTCATTTCTAGAATATTTAGAAGTCCTTCTTTTCACATCAGTCACATCATTAGTTTAACTGCGAGGGAACAAAGCCTTTTTGTAGGTTACTGAATGTGCTTATGACAAAAGGTATGCTAATAACAGCAACGCTCCTTAAACACAACCTCTTGGGCTATAATAGTGTAACCATGTGGGACAATGCTGTCACTACAGTAATTACAGAAATGTTACCAAGGTGGAAGGGCAACCTGCTTATAATGGTTGCTAAATTAGCTTATCTTTGAGGCATAATAGTGATCAAACACCTTGTAGCAATAGTAGACACTCATTATTGCAATGCCTTTACATGTTCCTGGTGCTAACCAGGTCAGCATGGAACATGAATAGTGGCTGTTTTGTCTAGTGTGATATATTAGATCAGGCCAAGGCATGCTCTGTGGGTATGCCTGGCTATATTTTTTATTGACACAGATAAGTTTGAGTAAAAGTGAACTAATTACCATATTATGGTTCTATTACATGAAGCTGCTCACAGGCTATGATTAACCTATGCACCTCTCCTAGTTTAACAACTGAGCGGTCATTGGGTATTATATCAACTGCTTTTAATTAGGTTACTATGTTACTCTTTCCCAGATTCCTATTGGCTGCGTGGGGATAAAAGTATACCGTAAATGCCTATTTTATGGCTATACATTTACGTTTGTGCTAATTTAATATAATTGAGTTACAGGTGTCATGGTGCTTTAACCGCTGTGCAGTGAGGATGAGTGGAAACACAGGTCAGCGCTAGTCTCTCTCGGCTTGAGATCACAAGGTAAATGTTCTGTTTTCAATTTAACACTGATTCATTGTCATTGCAAGTATTCTTTTGTCATACACTCCCATGCAATACTATTGGGCTTAAAGGTGAACGATAAAGGATTGCGTGTTACTGTTTGTAAACGTGCACGCCAGCAAAAGTGACAGTAAAGGCCAACCCCAGATTCACTCTCGTTTGGCGTTTCACCTTGCTATACTTGCACTTTTTTCGGTGCTGTCTCTTTTGAATGCCTGCTGCTTACAGTCTGGCACCTGGTCGCTACCTTTTTATAAAGCCCTGACCTCACCTGAGCACTGTGGGCTCCATAAACGTCCCCAACACAGAAAATAAGAACTTACGAAGAAGATCCAGGCAGAGGGCAGATTCCCTGTAGATAAATACATCGGCACAAACCTCTAGTGGGTAATAAGTGATGATTGAGAAGGAATACTTCTGTAAGCACCTATACATTGTTACATCTCTTAAGTCTTAGCCAAGCTTTACGACAGGCAAAGAGGAAAGGAAATAAACATCTCAATGTCTTGTCAGAAGCGGTTTCAGGCGGAAGAGAATAGACATCAGAGAATGTCTTTGGAAGCCAGCCGTTTAGACTGGACGGCAGGCTGCCCATCAGTGACAGGCCCCGGGCCAGTGTACAAGTGGAGGACCCGATAGGAGCTGGCAGGTGAGACCTGGCCTGGAGTCAGATCATACAAGTCCAGCTGGGGCTAACACATCAGCAGACAGCACCACCGTGCAGGTGGCCTGACACAGACGTAAATGTGACCTGCCACTGATGGACTCTGACTGAATTCGGCTTGATTCAAATCAGGTTTTATTTGCATTAAGAAGCGTTGCGAGGAGGAATACTGTCAAATGCTCATGGGCCATGAAAGACACAGCTGAAATTAGGAAGTGTCATTGTTTATTCCTTTTCCTCCTAAAAATGCCCTATTCTAAACTAGTGGTAATCAATTAAAAACTGATTCATGATGGATTGTCTCACTTTTATCCTCAAGTCTTTACAGAACACCAGCGAAAGGGCCATTTCATAATCCCAGCAATCAACCGATCTTCTATTTATTCCCTCATCTCTTCTCAATTTTCCAAAGTAGAGGGTACAAAAATGGTCTACACCCCCCTTTTTTCTTGAGACCATAAGGGTGTATTCTAATCAACATCGTGTGCAAATGAAATGTCACGCCCTTTAATGTGAGAGCACTGTGGGAAATGTCGATAGAAATGTCAAGTGGTTGCAGGGATGTGGGACCAGAGGGGTTGATGTCATCCGTGGTACAGTAGACTGAAGGGCCACTGGGCATTCCCAACCTTAATAGTGAGGACAGCAGAGTAAATTCAAGATTGGCAACTGCAGCACGTTTGAGAAGATAAGAGTAAGTCAAGTCAGACTTCATTAAAAAAAAAAAAAACATTACAAAATTTTGCGTCTAAATCGACAACAAATTTAGGTCTTTATGTCAAACTTAGTTGGTTACAATGCTGCTCAATGTTGTGCTATTAGATACAAGTGAAGGCCTTGGAAGGGTTTCTGGTCTGCAGTCCATAAAGACTTAGCACCCCAAAAAAGAGAAAGCAACCTTGCTATGTCACCGTTTCTATATTTCAGAACTCACCTAGGTAGATCAAAATCTCTCTGAAATGAACGAGGTGCATATATGTGTATACGTATCCACATATACCCACAGTCAGGTTCACTGAAATGGGTTCTCAAAGTAACTGAAGGTAAACACCCATACTGTACGTTCCCTTTGAAAAAGCAATCAGCTTTCTAAATAATGTCTTTCATTAACCGATCAGAGCAGATTTAGGTAAGAGGCCTTTCTCTCCTGCTCTTCCGCAATCACTAACCAAAGGGTTGAAATTTGCCGGTCTTAAAGTAGAGAGGGATTATTTTCCCTCGCAGATATAATGGTCCACCTGTCAGAGGGAGTTAGAGATGACGCCCTATCACTGACAGGTACACTATCACCCTGCCCAAAATTCAATATTTCTCAGTGGAAAATTAACTATAGGGAAAATAAGGACATGGAGTGTGCGCCTACCAGGAGAGACATGGCTGCTCATATCTTGCTTACGACATAATTCTACTGCCAGAGAGTGTGAGAGAGAGAGAGAGAGAAAGGGAGAGAGACAGAGACGGTGTCTGGGCATGTACCTATGCAGACAGATTGTGCTGTGTATAAGTATGGTGCGCTATAGTGGAAGGGACCTGGGCTCAGGCTCAAATTAACTGTGTGGCAGACTGGACTGTCAACTGCAATTACCTGCCTCGCACTTCCTGGACCATACTGGTAATTTATTTCCTCTCCCCCTCCCTCCATGCCTTCCTCTCCCTCTCCCCGCTCTCTCTACGGTCCCTCATTCCAAATATCACCAGCGAATGTAAACAGGCCTTGGCCACCTCCCTGTCAACTTGGAAGGCCTAATAATGGGAGCCTTGCCTTGCACATTTAGAGGCTATTTTCGGTGAGGAGATGGGCCCTGACCCTCTGCTCTCCGCCTCACTCCCTCTCCCCCTTGCCCTCTCAACCACATTACAGGACAATTATCTCAGTCTAGTCAGACGGGGCAAAGAGGTTAAGTTGAATAGCCATTGGCTGTCGCTGATTGCTTTTTTAGATTTATTAGATTACAAATTAAATTGGAGGACTTGGCGTGCCGTGCTGGTAGTCAGGAGGCTTTCTATGTGTGAGAATGTGTGAGAGAATGAGTTGATGTGTGGTTGTGTCTATTTGTATCCATTGTTACACAAATGAACACATTTTGGGAGGAGGGGGTTGACATATGTGTTTGTCTGTGTAGTCTTCAACAGGTGAGGCAGGCTTCCTCTTTGCAGTGTACTGAGGAAGACTTCTCCTGATTCTGCTGTGTCAGACTGACAGAGTTTCTCATTAGACCTTATACGTGTGCATGTGTGAGTCAGGAGCCTTAATGACAGTTGCATTAAGGCAGGGGGTTAAACATGTAGGCATACAGAGGCATACACACTGCTGTTTTTCCTTATTATTACTGACATCTCAGGCAGCAAAGAGAATAAGACACAAACAGCAGAAACAAATACAAGGACCTTACAAATCTCACAAACAAAGACATGTTGGTGCACCTTTAGCCTGTATACCGCATAGATACATGTTCATGAGCACAATACTGCCCATTCATGGCTATTTACAGTGTTTTACAATGGCACACATCCATGTCTATGAATCTAGTAATGACATATGCGTATGCAGGGTGACGGCTGTATGTGCATCCTCTGTGTCTATTCAAGTATGTATGCTTGCATCTGTATGCACCAGTGAACGCCTGCATATGCATGCATGTGCATTCACAGTATATCTGTGGTGTGTACAGAGGTGATTTTAAGGCCAAGGCACCCCTAAAGGCTCAAATCCACCTTGGTAACATGGCTATCGTTATGATCCCCTGACGTTAATGTCCCTGGGGGGAAAACAAACATTTACCCATGATGAAAAATCATGTAAGAAAAGCCACTGCTTGGCTAAAGTGCATTTATGCGTATTCACACAGCCTCGCTCTGCTCTTTATCCGGTTGCATCATATCATCTCAGGGAGAGCGTGGCAGACTAGGCAATACAGCCATGCGGTCACACAGTTATTCAACTATGTGATTTCGCTCTGGGCTAGTGGCCAGATGTAACAGTCAGTCTAATCATCTTCATGTCTCTGCTACCCCTGCTGCACTTTAACTTGTGGACACTTGCTGGCTCAGGGATATGGCTATTCATACAATGGTTTTCATGCAAGCCACATATCTACTATATCTCTTCCCTCCACTACATTAGGTTACATTATCAGCAGATTCACTGAAACATTATACACGACTTGAGCTGCATAGCTGAGCTGTACGCTACTGCCATAACTGATTCTCTCTGTATATTAACACTTGTCATGTTCAGCTCTTATTGTATATATACTTCTTTCTCTTTGGATCTAATTCTTTCTTAATCTGTCCTTTTCTTTGTTGGCACCCCTTATTTGATTTCCCATGCCCTCTTAATAGATCAAAATCCTGAGAAAGAGGTGCAAAGGATTATGTCCTTTCTTCTATGCCATCCTTACGAAAATATAATTTAGGGCAAGCGGGCCCTTACCTTGCAGGATACTTTCTAGGTGATTTAACAAAGTGAGGTGGGAGAGTAGATCCATGGATTGAAGGAGAAAAAATAGTAAGGAGTGGGGAAAAGAGAGAGACAGGGAGAGGAGAAGAGGGAGGGAGAGGAGAGAGAGGAACAGATAGGGGCATATTGCCGGTTCCACTCTATTTCCAGCCCAGTGTCAAAATGAATTTCACATCTTAATATGGAGAAAGTGCTTACTCTCTGAAATACCAAAAAAAAAAAAAAAAAGTGTTGGTGGTAGCAGCAGTAAAGGAAAGGGAGGAGATGGGCTCAAGAAAGGGGATGGAGAGGGGGATAACAATGAGAGGGGTATAATGCTGACAGTAAAATAAAGAGAAGTGAGAACTCAATTAAAGGCAGGGAGTTGACAGGGAGGGGGCTGGCCCTTAGGTGCATAGCGGGAGGGACGGATAGTAGGGGACTCTCCTGCCTTAATGAGCTTAGCCCCAGGGCCTGACTCACTGGTTGACTGGCTAAAACTGAATGACCGTGTGGCTGCTCAGATGACTATAACTCCACAGCCAATGTGAACAGTGGCACAGACCTTGATGAGCTGATAAGAGGAGATTAATTAAGGGTGATTCCAGCATTGTCATTTGTGAGTTTAAGGTGGGCCTGCTTGTGTCTTTGGCGTGTGGAGTCTCTGTGTGTATGTTTGATTCGTGCATTTGTGTGGTGCACATTCTTCTGTGTCCCTCAGGCATATAAAGAGTTTTCATAGGCTGCTTTTCCAGCAACATTAATGATTGTGCTGGTGCCTGTACTAACCATGACATCAGCACCAAATTACAGTGAACATGGAAAAAATTTCCGAGAATAGCTGGTTTACAGGGGAATAATAACACAATTTGCGCAGTGTGTTCTCGGCTCAGTTTTATCTCTATGTTGCTAAAAACAAATACCAAAACATTTCATAAACCTCCTTTTCTTGTATTTAGAATATTATTACTATTAACCCCCCTCGGTTAGAAAGACTCCAATTATTTTCTCTTTTTATTTCCATGCCTGGATGGGAACCACGTTTATTAATTTTTTTTCCCCCCACAATTTGTCCTCACCGACTCTGACTGGCTCTAACCCTTTTCCACTGACGTTGTTCAGATGGAACATGAAGCACTTCATTTTACAAGCAGGGAGAAGTCTCTCCTCGTGATCCTGTATGTATTTTCTGTTCTCTTTATCACCACTTTAACAGCAGGAGTAAAACGAGAGACAAGCAGAAAAAATCTTCCGAGACTGCCAAGTGGCAAAGTTGAGCTAAAGCTGGAGCGTGGAATCACATGAACTAAAGCCCCTCGAGGGAGAGAGGGAGAGTAAAAGAGAAAGAGAAAGGAGAGAAAAGGAGATAGAGGCAGTGTGATGGGCTGCTGCTGTTCAGTGTTGGGGATGATAAAACAGTGGGGGTGAATAAGGGCCTTGAGCTATGATAAACACATGCACACACAAACACACACACATACAAATGCCCCCCCACACACATACACACCACTGTGGCTCACCACTAAAGCACCTGCCTCTCTATGGATGGGGTTGATTGCACAGCCCTGACTCATCCTAGGCTACATGTCGAACCCCGGGGAGCCTCCGATTGGCATGGAGATACTAATGGAGTGGAGCAGGAGAGCTGCTGGGAATGGCAAATCTCCGGCTGTGGGGATGCAGCGGAAGTCTATGTGGGATCAGGCTCTCGCCCGTCAGCCCTGAGTTTTGATCTACAGTGAGGCACAGCTTTTGATGTCTTAATCATCTCCCTCAATCGAGCTCAGGGAGGTTGGGGAAAGGAGAGCAGAGGGGAGGGGAGGGGAGAGGCGAGAGGGTATGGAGGGAGGCATCGGGGCAAGCCCAAGGATGTAGGCCCTGTGTGGGTAGAGGATTCAAGAGGCAGCCTGTTTGTCTCTGGATGACTAAGTCTCAGTTGGCTCTGTAGACCCTGAACCTGAGGTAAAGTCTGGATACGTTGTAAACACATTCATATTCTCGATTTCATGCTCAGGACTGACTCTAACCCACTTCTGGTTTGCGTAACAGAAAACTTTATAGATAACTGATAAACTCATCTACACAGTATACCTGGAAAAACCTGGAGTAGAGATGCTGTTCCGACTGATAGCAAAGTTCATACAATGTTACAAAGCCGAACTTCACAGGAAGTCTGAGTCAAAGAGTCCCCGCGATGATCATAAGAGATGCAACAGAGAGCCAGAGTTCAGCACAATCCAATTAAATCAGCAACCACTGTCTTGAGCGAAGAGCAGAGGCCAGAAAGAGAGAGAACGAGGTTCAGTGCGGGAGCAAACGAGAGATGGAGAAAGAAACAGAAAGAGAGAGAGAGACAAGATTAAACAGTCAGATAAAAGAGGAGTGAGTCAGAGATGTATTCATTCATCAAAAGTTACAGACCCCCACCCACGGCTTCTCCTCAGGGCTAAGTGTTCCACGGAGAAGCCTGATGAACTGATGAGCTGAGGAAGAAGTGCGAAGGAAGACAGTGAGAGAGAGAGAAGAAGTGAAGAGCCCCTCCACCCACTACCTCCCACCCTCCTCCGCAACCACTATCACCATCTAAAGAGAATATCCCAGCATGCCGTGTCATCTCCACACTCCTCAGTTAGAAAGACACAAGCAATTAATAAGTCAACAAAACCAGGGTTTTTTCAAATACCATGTCATAGTGCCACACTCCACTGGAAGAGAACAAAAACTAGCATATGCCTTCAGATAAAGAAAAAAAGAAAGAAGCACTGTAGCATTCACTCTCCGTGTCAAAACGCAGAGGGGGGAATGATCTAATAAGATGTTTGAAGTTTAAACTGAGGTCTCTAATACAACAAAATACTTAATTAAAATGTAACTGCCATGGTGGGGATGGCAACCGGCAGGGGGTAATGAGCACCCGCAGGTTAACAGCAACAAGTGATGAGTCTACTGGGTCTTACACTGGAGTGGTATTATCACTGATATGAAAGCGACAGCATGGCTATCAATAAAGCCCTTTTGTCTATCGCTCATTTCATTTTATTGTTGGCTCTCTATATCTTTCTCTTGTTCTCAATTTGAAAAAAAAAAAGGGTCTATTGTTATAGTAACCCACTGTGACCTTGATTTGATGTATCGGCTTCTTACAGTCAGTGTTTTATTGAGGGGAAGAAGCTGGAAATAGTAAGAGTAAAGCCTGTAGTGCTGCAGAAAAAGGCACAAGTTTATACGAGGGAGAATGGCTGCGAATAGACATATCATGAAATGTCTGAGATGTGAAACCCTACAGTGCAAGTTGAGCTGTCTCTGTGTCGTATACCTGATTATATACATTTGTTCTACATTTGTTTTTTGTGTAAGTAGGCTGTCTCAAAAAGTTGTGACAGGATTTGTAGGAAATGTTTCGGATAGGATGGCATAAGCGAGAAAAACGTACATTTTTAGAGCAACTGACCAACAAAGACTGTTGGTGTTAGTGTGGCTTCTTATTATTAAGGCATCCAAACATTCAGATATAACTGTGATGGTTTATGCCACTCTAGCATACTATAGAATTTAGAGATCATTAGTCTTGTAAATGAAACATCATCACATCAACACACAATGCAAGAAAAAACACTGAACAACACATAACTCTGTCTATATTTCTGAATATCAAACAATCCAAAGTGGTCAGTTGTAAAAGACATTCCCTAAAAGACTCGAGGAGCACACAAGGAACAAAACAATATCCAGATTGGAAACATTTTAAACAACACTGTAGTTAACGTGTGGTTAGGTTCAGGCACAAAAACCATTTGGTTATAGTTAGGAAAAGATCAGGTTTTGACTTAAAAAACTTGGTTTTGGGGGCACAATCTCAACAGGAAATGCATTCATGTCTTAGTAAAAACCTCATGGTGCCACTAAGCCAGCAAAAAACACAGCAATGTCTGGGTTAAAGCTAACTGCTCCTCACGACACTATGCCCACTGGAAACACAGTGACGGGTGGCTAAAAAACACCCATGTTTGGTGGCTAAAAAGACACTAACATAGAAATGACTCACTAAAACACAACTGATTTTGTTCTTTGTTAGTCTCGAACCGTGGTCTGCAGCTTAACAGCCATCCACATCCCCTCCACCTCCTGATGACAGTCAGCTCATATACTTTGTCACTTTCGAAAGGTTGATCTGATACGTATAAAACATAAAAATGTAATATATCATCATTTTCATTCATCATCATTTTCTTCGTCGTAAGTACTCCTTGAACTTTTCAAAACAAAGCATTTCTTATCGGTGTACAATCACTTTAGTTAGTATGACAGATGAAAACTCTTTAAATATTACAAGTATTACCTTACTAACTGTGCTAGATCACATTATATGACATGCTGATGTTTTGTCTTGCCTAGTCCTACTGTGACGGACACACAGACTTCCCCTGGAAATATCCCACTAGACTGCTACATTTTTATAACATAACAGCACAGCGGATGCCTTGCAAATCTTATTTTAACCTAATTTTCTACCCTCGAAAAATGCAAAACGTGAGGTGCAAAGATTTGGAAGACGTTATCATCAACTGTGTGTAACAGGCAGACAATGGCGTGTAAGCCATGTAAATTATGGCGGTAGACTGAATGAGCGCTGGGCTCAATCATGAATCTACTTCCCTAATCCTACATTCTGATTGGATGGCTACCTGATTTATACAGAAGACTTTCAGCAGGGAATGCACTGAATTTGAGTAACCCTGCTATTTGCCTTAGGAGTGGGAGGAGATCAGCTCCTGGACCACAGATATAAGCAGCTAGTGCAGCTCTCGGAAACAGGCATAAAGAATTTGTCTGGTCGGGGCTCAATAAAATAATATTACACTTATACTTATGACTTCAAAGGGGCCATATGCACAAAAAAATCCAGAGCCGGAGCTCTACCCGGGCTAGCTTACACCCCTCATTTAGTCCTCAAGTAATTCCGCAGTCAATAAACAGATGAACACAAACGATAGAGACCTCAACTGCCACCCTTGAGACACCTAATACAAGCCCTGAAATGAGGTGTTCAGACATGACAGCGAAACACATTTCCTTGAATACGGACCAAAAAATTTTATTGAGCTTTCTTTTTCCTAAATTATGGCGCACATTAACTCCAACCCCTTAGCCACTGAATTTAATCCATCAATTACCCAGAGAGCTGTTGCGAATTCGACTCATCGCCTGAAAATTGTGGCTTCTCTCTCTCTCTCTTACACACACACACACACACACACACACACACACACAGTCTCACGGCAGATTTGCCGCTTGCTATATTTATCTGGTACCGATGCATATTTATTTCTAATTCTTACATGGCTGCAGGCTGTGCCGTGATTCGCCATCCTCAACCGGCATTAGTGGCCCTATAATAGGGCTTAGAATTACATGTGGAACCCTGTTGGAGTCTCATGGCTGGATTTAAGGTGGGATTTATCATGTTCAGAATTATTCACTGCTCAAGCGCCTTTCCAGGCTCTATGAAGAAAAGCGACTGGGTTGTGAGACCCAAAAAGGCCAATATGGAAAACGCAGAAGATGGGAAGGCGGTAATAGAATGGGATGGAAAGAGGGGAGGAGTGGAGGTACAGGGAAAAGTATAGTAGGGTGGAGGAATGGAAGGAGAGAGGGAAAATAGGGATTTTAGGAACACTTAATTTCAGCTGAGCAGACAAAATATCCCGATGATGAAGACGAGCCGAAGAGCTGCGAAGTTTCCTCGAAGAACTGCGGTTCAGGACAGCTTTAATACTACAATTTCACTCCCTGGTGAAATTATATTTCATGCACATTTAAACGCCAAGTCAAACACCTGAATTGAAATGAGTGTAATGATCTGCTTTTTAAAAGCACTCAAAACCAGTAATTATGATGGAATAACTGTTGCACTAATGAACAATGGTTGCCATGGTTATTCTGTACACCTCATAAACTTTGTTATTTTAACCGCCGTCTCGCAGCCAAACCATACATTGAAGCACACGCGCGCGCACACACGCAATTGTGTTGTGCAAAACATGATGGAAAATGAAAAGTCCTGCAGGCTAGAGTATCTCTGTCTATACTGTTGACACACATCAGTCTTAAGAGTGCTCGGTTCACCTCTCAGGAGAAGGAGGGCAGGGGATGAAATGCACACACCTCAGGGCTCAAATAAGGACATACACACTGCAGACTGCAAAACAGTTACACAAATAGTGCTGGAGACTGTAAAACAACTTGGACAAAGTTGGGAAAAGACAACCAACTACACATGGTCAAACCAACACTCCATCCATTCATTTTATATAACACTGATCCAGTTCAGCCAAGAGGCAGGGTGCACCTTGTTAGTCTATTGCAGTTTTAAACCAGCAATGGTTTCAGTGGTTTACCAGATGCTAATAAGCCGTTAAGTCTGTACACTTGAAAACATGGCTAAATGAAACAGATTTTTCAGCATTTAACACTGCTTGTATAATCCACAGGTTCATAATTAATTGATAGTGATCACCTTTTCATTAAATTGTTTCAGGCAGCTGTTAACATAAAAAAACAGAGAGACAGGACTAATTTGTCAGCACTGGGAATACTTGTTACACTTAGAGTATATTAGCCACTGTCAAAACAGAAGCAATCCTTTCCACAGTTGGCACCCCGTTTTTTCCAACTGAATTAAGCAGCACTGCCATTTATTCTTCTTTCAGTGTGCTACTTCTCACAGCATAATTTCTGCAACCACATAGGCATTACTGTTTTTGCTCAAAATGAAGAATAGGCTGGAACAGGGCATGTGGGTTCTCATTTGTTGAACATGTATGCATTGTGTGAGGTCATAAATCTAGTTCTTGGGTCTCAGTGTCCACTCACATCAAATCCCTTTTGTCATTCTGAGATTAGATGAGATATTATCATTCACACTATTGTTCTCGATGGCAGCAAGCTACCTTACTTGGCATCACAACATAAATATTTTACAGTCACGTGACATCAAGGAGTGAATTAGGTCAAGCTACTGAGCACTTTTGTGCTCGTGATCCATCGGGGTGAACATTTATTCTCTCTCTCTGAAGAAAGTAACTTTGGGGATTTTTTTCCCTTTGTCTTCTTTTTCCATAAAGTTAATAATTGATGACATACGCCTAATAATATCTTTTTATTGCTCATTGTTTCACTTGGGACTTTCCTTAAGACTAATTAGTTCCCCTAATTTTTAATCAGCAAAGCCATGTTTTGCTCTTTTTGGCAGCAAACTGATAACGCCTTTATCTGAACGCACCTGCTGTAAGGCTCTGTGAAACAATGTTATTTCTGAATATAGCTATTAAGATACAATTCAAGCGACTTCCCATTGTGAAGAGAGTAAAGAACGCAGAACGTTATATAAGCAAAACAAATATAATAAAGCAACTAAAAACAAGCTTAAAAATGGAAACAAACAAGCATCTACCAGATGCATCTCACACCACCGTGCCCACCTCCAGTGGTAATAATGAAACATGGGATTGCAGTGGAGAACAGAATACAACAGTGACTCTGAGGAAACAACAACAAAGAGCACAGAGCAGCTTGACCTTTGCCACTGTTGGCAGCAAACCAATCACTAGCACCCATATCTGAACATGTGCCCCGGGCCAAACTCACTCCTCACACAGAGCAGGAGAGGAGAGGAGAGAGGGGATTTGGTTCAGCCACATGATGGTAGTGAGAATCAGCTCCCCTCGCTCCCCACCACTCACAGCTCTCCTACCTCTCCCAGCCAGAGGGCTTTTCCTTACACCTCCACACTCATTCTCAGCTATCCATTCCTTTCTTTCTTCATCGTTTTGGAAAGAAAAAAAAACTTGTTTCTTTTGCTCTCCATTGAAGGGAGATCTGCAGACTACCCTATGTGGTTTGGGTAGTTTAGGTTTTTTGTTATTATTGCATATACTCATTGTAAGATAGGATAAATGTGTTTTTGGGTGTATGTCTTTAGTAATTCTAAATCAGCTATAGTCCTTGGCCTGAGCTTTGACTTGGCTGCGGAGTAGCAAAAGGGTAGTTGGCGGTCTGGATCATGTTACTGGGCCAGCTGTCTCTCTGAAGTAGGAAACTCCAAGGGACAGATCAGAATAATAACACCACAGCAAGCGTATTGCAACATGACCCTAATCTCATCCCTAATAAAATCAACTCCATCGTCACTGCGTCTGTTGATTCTCCCAAATAGACAGACATAAACACAATCCCAGGCATGCTTGTACACAGACACAAGCATGCGCATGCCCGAGCACACACACAAATACCAAACGGTCTGGTAGAAACATAAATACTGTAAGTGAACACACACGCACTGCCACCACACACACACACACACACACACGAACCATCCAGAATACTTTTGGCTCTTTTCCACAATGTGCGTGTCTACCAGATTGGCCAATTACCCTTGTGGAGAAAAGGACAAGGGTCAAAGTAAGGTTACCATGGGGGATGAAACATCATCAGCTTGCATGGACTCCGCTCAAATCATCTCCTACAACATGTTAGGTTTCCCTGTGTGTGTATGATCCCTGTGAATGTTTTTCTTAGCGTTTCATTATCAGCGTCCTGGTGACAGATGGTGCGTTGGCTTTCAAGAAGGGAAATGGGATTCTCTCTTGGAGGAAAACACTCAGAAAGACATTGTTATCATTTTCATGTTGGGTTAGTGGGGAAAAGATTGACAAATGCCCACAGACTGATGGTGTATGAAAGAGAGGCTTGGCTCAGACAGCATTCAATCTGCACACTTGTTCATCTGGTTGCAGGATTCAGCCATTGTCTGTGGTCTTTAATCATTTATAGTGCATGAGGTGGACCATACATCTCTCTCTGTCTCTCTCTTACCTCTGTCATGGAAGTAATCAGTTTAGCTGTGACATTCTGTTTTTCTGTGGTTTTGCTGGATTCCTTGTCAATATTTAATTAATTTGCTAAACGCAGAGGGTAAAGATTAAAGAAATGTAAATTGGATTATCAAAAGCACAGAGGCAGGCAGACAGAGAGGTTGACTCACAGCAAAAATCCAACCAATTACAGTGGATTACTAGACTTGTTTGGCTTGCACTATGATGCTACATCTCATGCTATTATCACATACATTACAGTCTGGTGGCTGTAAAGACACAAATAACATTATAGGAGCTGGCACTGCCATATCTGGAAAATGTTTAATAGACTATGAGCGATGCTAATCCAGGAAAATCCAGTAAAATGTGGAACAAAACAATAAATTCATAAATAAATGACAGGGAAAAAAAACACGAGTGCATGAGAATATGCATAAATATAAATCAACACATGCTGGAATTATACAGTCAGAAATATATAATTCATTTTTCACCCCTGCAGAACATACTAAGAGTAGTTTAATGACCATCCTACTCTTTCCCACATTTTTTTTTTTTTTTTTTTTTACAGGATTCAAACTTTTTGCAGCTCACTCTAACTTTACAGACTTTTATTGATTCAGTGCACTTTTACTTACTTCACACGCCCCCTCATTCCACCAATGTTCATTCACCTCTCGTCCACCTCCTACTTCATGCTTTATTTCCCCCTCAGTCTCTGCATATTTTTCCCACACATGCATGTTAGACATACAGTGCACATGCAGCCATGCATGCACACACACACAAACACAAAAATCCCAACTTAAACAGAATGTCACAGAGTACCCCAAGGTGAACCTGGACAGGATGCTATGTATAGGTGCAGGGTTGTGCAAGCAATGGAGGGGGTTTGTGTCGGGGGGGGGTGTTGTAGAACCAATTAATCGGACACTTTGACTCCACTTCCGTCTCTTCCAATTTACCAAATCCGCCAGACAAACTATTAATGTGCACACTGCCAATGTGAAAACTTCTTTAACCCCCATTAAATTCAACCAAGGTCATAGCAAGTGTATGCTTATGCTGGCGTGGGATCAAACTAGCCCTATTAAATGTGATTTGAGGCAGGAGGGGGGCTGAGGCGGCAAGAGTGTGGCTGGTATGGCAGGGATCTTGTGTAAACAGCCTGCATAAGGGCATTATTTTCTAAAATCCCACTTACTGAGGGCTTAAAGGTAACATTGAACAGCATTACAGCAAAGTAGTATTGCTGTTTTTATGGGAGGGGTTCAAAAGTTCACAGCGAGGTCCTTCTGGCCAAAACCATGTTGCACAGTGACAACAGTCAGTAAACATGTCAGGAGTCCAATAACACTCGTTTACTAGTGATTACAGTAGGAGGGATGGTGGGCTAATCTTTGTGTGGCATGTGTGTTGGTTGTCTGTGCACATATTCAAATGCTGTGTGTGTGCTTTCTTAAATGGTAATTATGCTTTGAAAGCGAGGAGGATTACTACAGGGTGAGGTGGACCTTGGCCCGGTAGAAAAATCTGGGACACTATCTTGTTCCTTACCTCTATAAGGTCAGGGTTTGTTCACACATTCCGAACAAGGACAAGCACATACCACACACACACACACACACACACACACACACACACACAGACACACACATACACACACTCTGGGACTCAGAAACAGAGGCGTAGAACAAGAACATAACTACAAGGAAATTAATAGACACTCACACATACATCTACACACAGTGACACAGTCTTCAGACACACGTGCAACACACACAAACCTCTGATTAAGGATGATTAAGTACCACACGCCAATCTGTAGCATCAGTGCAGTCTCATTTATGTGTGACAAAATATCCAGGCAGCAGACATGCAGGATGTTTCATCACTAGCCATGTTAAATGCTTATGAGACAATCAAGACCGGGCAGGAATGAGGGTCACTTGCAACTAATTGAGGGATTTGTGGCAATACCTGTAACGTCTTCTGTGCATCATTGCATATAGGATTACTATAAAATGCCATGTGATGAAAATATGCATCTTTTGCTTGAGCAATAGAAGTCTGAGAGAGAGTAAATACAGTTGACCACAGTCAACTGCGCATGATGTGTAAACTGTTCACTCCCTCTGAGATCTGCTCAAGTGTCTGGGGATTATGGAAAGTGTTGTGTTTGGACAGCACCTATATTAGACCCTTTTCCAGCAGCTGTGAGGAAAAGGAGGATTTATGCACCTCTCTGTTTTCCTGGCTGCTTCCACTCGCAATTCCAAGCTCTCACTACTCCAGAGCTGGCACAGCAGGGGCAAGCCCTAGAATCCAAAATTCCTCACTCTCCTCCACCTTCTCTCTACTTATCACAACAGGATTCTCCTATGCGTTTGTTGTAAGAAGTTTGCCATCACTCTCGGAAATGTAAAACTCTTTGTATATCAAAATGTAGCTGAGCAGGGATATTTAACATTCTCGTGCAATCAGGGTACCTCTTAACCTTGCCATTGTTTTTAGCTTTCATATACAGCTACAGAATTCACTTTACAGGGTCAAATGATGGAGAGAGAACACAAAGGGATGTGAGGCTGACTTGAAGAAAGCAACATGAACAAATTGAGTCTCTAAAGACAAATTTAATTGCAAACTTTTACAAGATTGGAAAAGTAAAAGCAAAACACGTTCGGTAATTTGTATGGAATCCATGGAGGGCAAGTCATTTTCCTGTTCATAGTTAAGCGTCCTGACTTTCTGCCAACATGAACCAACTGTTAGGAAGAAGGGGTCCAGTAACCCGGCACCGCTCTGAGTAGACAAACAACACTAATGGCTTCCCAGAGAAATCAACAACTCACAACAGCAGCATCATCTGTGACTGCACGCAATCCCCTCGGATGACTGCGGGACAAAAAGAAGCAGTTGAACTATGCATCGTGAAAGAGGCACATTTTGAAACTGTGAATTAAAGAGGCTGTGGTGCTATAGAAACATGTTTATCAATTTAGCATTTTTTATTTCACACTATGGTAGTCTTTTGCATGTCTATAGCTCATTTGAACAAACCGAGCAGTATGAAGGATGAAGGAATTCACAAGCGCGGATGGTATTGCGGCACAAATCAGGCTGACTTGTATGTACGATTATTTGGTTTGTATCCAAGTGGGATCATAGCTTGCTGACTGTGTGTGGGCTGTCTTTCTGGGCCACAGTCCATAGCTGTGGATGAACAATGTAACTCTGGTCACAAGGCTACCCCTACACACAGCAACCACACACACAGTTAGATCACCCTAACCTAGAAACACAGCTCGATGACTGAAAACGGAAAACAACAAGAAGCAAGCCATTAAGGGAATTAAAGGAATTATCTTCTTCTTTTTTTTGGAATGGTTCCAGTTATAGTTTGCAAGAATTAGGATTACATCTAGAATGGGGGATGAAGGTTTTAAAATGTAGTTTAATGCACGTCTGTCAGTGACATTTTAAATTGGTACAGATGGCTGTTGAGTTAACAGTACATTTAGGGCACTAAAAACAGTGCAGTGGTTTTTAGTTTGGTCTGGTTTCGGTGCTTGGATGTGAGGATTACAGCCATTACTCTGGCCCATTCAGCTCTAGTTAACCAGATTAAAAACCCTGGGTCATACGACGTTACCTCACTTTACCCAGTGACATTACAGCATGAAATTATCACGCGCACACAAACAAACACGCACAGGCCAGATGGGCACCTGAGGACACTCTCTTAATCTCCCTCTCTATGTCTGTCCTGTTATCTCTCTGTCTCACACACGTGCACCCACACGAACAAATACAAAAATCTTTGCCATCACCACAATTAAAGCAACATCCCATAGTAAAAATGCATTTATTCATTTCAAACCATTTTGATGTTGAATAGGTGTCAATATATTGGCAGCATCCATTCATTTTATATCTAAAACAAAACAATCATGTTAAAAGCTAAGAAAAATACCATAAAGACTGGATTTGTTGGCATTAATGAGGACAATCGATTGTGTAATCACAGGGATTTGAGTTGAGCTGCAACATTTTTTTGATTAGTCCACTGGCAGAAAATGAATCACAAACTATTCTAATAGCTGACTGATCTTTTGAGTCATTGTTAATGAAAAAATTGCAACAAAAAAAAAATCACTGCTTTCAGCTTCTCTAATATAAGAAATTGTTGGCTTTCTTTAGGGCTGTCCTGAAAACCAGTTTTTGAGCTTTGAAGCTACAGTGAGAAATATCTAAGATTAATCAAAGCATTGACAGGGGAAGTGGGGGTAATGAAAGATAAAGCCATGAGCCAGACTTTGTTGCACCTAAAATAATGTGACAATTAGACACTTTGTTAGCATGCAGGTTGCTTTAACCAGTGTTGGGTAGTAACATGTTACTAGCAACGCGTTACAGTAATAACATTACTTTTTCCAGTAACAGGTAGTGTGACTCATTACTAATAAAATTTCAGTAATAATATTACAGTTACCCCAAAACCAAACACCTAGTTACAACATTACTTTTGTTATCACATCACTACTGACTTGAAATACAGTCACATTAGCGGACTCATTTTCGTAATTGTCGTACTGCACAAACATGAAAAAAGAAAAAAGCGATCTGCACACCAAAAGAGCTCCCATTTGCAATTTTTTATTTTGCGTGACGTTTCGAGCGTGATGCTCTTCCTCAGACTGCACAAGCATGTCACAAAGCAGCATGCTAATTGGAAATGCTTACCTTAGCAGCTGGAAATATTCCCATCACTTTGACTTTGTTGAGAGGGAAGATGACAAGAACACTGTTGCTGCAGGTAATCAGACTAAAACTCTTTCCATTGAAAAAAAAAAAAGACGTCTTCAAACCTCCGGTCTTAAACACCTTGGCTACTAAAACCAACAGCACAACAACGTGAAGCTCCAGGAAACACACCCCACAAAAGGTGAACCCTCCACAGCCATGGAGGTCAACTGTAGCTCTACAGTTACTAAACAACCAAAACTGGATTTTAATTGTGGACGGCAGCAGGCTACAAAGAAGTAATGATGCTTGTGGCTGGATATGTGGTGGATGAAATGTTTTTCCATGAGTGACTCTCCATCTTTCAGGCAGATCTTTGGGAAAATACTGGTCACAGGCAAAACCCCCAGGTACAGAAGAAGCCATCTAGCCTTAGCTTCACTTCCTGGCTATTACCCTGACATTCGCACAGAGGCAGACATCTGAATTTTGGGGAGATATGCAATTACCAATTTCACAGGGTGTAACGTAACGTATGTAAGATATAATAATGATTAGTGTAACAAATTACTGTTGACAGGGAGTAATAAGTAAAGTTATAGTATTTGAAAAGCGTAACGAGTAATGAGTAAGATATTACATTTTTAGAGTAACAACACCAACACTGGCAACAACATTAGCCATATTAGCTCGAAAAAAAAGAAAGACTTTTTCCACCATCTTGCTAGCATATCTGTAAGCCTGTCACATGTGGTCAAACTGTCCCGGTTTCAGTAGTTCTGGATTGCTGGTGACTGACATTAGATGAGAGTGAGTTGGAGTCACAAAACTCTTACTAAGTTTAAATGTCCTTGTCTTAGAATAACTAATCACAATAATATTTAACCAAGCATTCAAACACTGATTTGGACATCAATTTCCATGGCAATGATTCAAGCTTTGACGTATTCGGGTCAACCTTAGTTTTCTTACTTTTCCATGATAGTGTATTGAATATCTAAGGGTTCTGGAATGTTGGTTGGACAAACCAAGACAATCAACAAAACAAGCAGTAGATTAATCCATAATACAAATGAATATAAGTTGCAGCCCTAGATTTGAGTTTGGTGGCGTCTATGTCATTGTGCAGTACAGTACGAAGCCCAGCAAAGATCTTGGATACAGTATTAATGTACTTGATGATACTTGATGATACCTGATGATACTTGCAGGACCCTATGAAGGAAATTTTACATTGAAAAGATTAACTAATTTGACTTGGGAAATCAGACACATGAGCTATAGAGAAATAAACATGGCACTGTGTGGATCACCAATTTACAGTCTTTAAAAAATTAGAATGAGTTTCAGTTTCTGTTTTATCTGTATCAAGTGGTTTCAATAGTACAGTTGGATTTTTAGACATTTCCCCTCTTGTTATGCTGTCTAAATGTCAAATGTAATGTTCTGTGCTCTACAACAGACACTGAGGCTATCGTGAAGGCACACACAGTCACTGGCAAACACATTTACATCTATGACACATGGCTCTTTGTTTGGATTGTGTGAGCAAAAGAGGGGGACCTGTATTTGTTTCCTTAGCCACTGTTACAAGTGAAGGAAGGAAACACTCTGTTCTACATGCCATCACTTCCCATATTCGTCACACTGCTCAAACTTAGTGAAAGAATTCGAACTCGATGTTAACACACACACACACGTGCACACAAACACATAGTCTGAGGTGCACAAACATGTACCCACACAGACCGATACACTTGAAATCAATTTCACTTGCCCCTTGTCATGCCTGTCCAGATGATGGCCCGCCTTCTTTTGTGTGAAGGGCCAATCATGTTTATTGTTGTTGCCTTGGGCATGTGGTGAGGTAGCGGGTGAAGTGAGGTAAGTGGGCTAGAAAGAGAGAGGGAGAGGGAGAGAGACCGAGAGAGCTGTCAGTGCTGAAAAATCTCAGCATCAGAATTCGATACGGTGTCTCATATACAGTTTTACCCTATCATTACCACAGTGTATCAAGTCCACTTCACTTCGGGAGTTGTGCCAAAAAATAGACCTGCTGTCTCGCTGTGTGTGCATGTGTGTGTGTGAATGTGTGTAGGCGCATGTGTCCTTTCTGTCCATTGGCATATCTCTTGCTCTGTATTACTGCATGACTCATGAGGTTCCAGCATTCGACACAACAAATGTAGTGGGTTGTTATTTTAATTTACGTGCGTATCAAACAAAAAAATGCCCTGCCTTGTTTAGTTCATCGGAAAATATATGCCCTTTTTTTCCCAACACAGGAGTGAGTGTGTTCCAGAACAGCAGCAAATAAGGGAAGATTATGGAGCGGAGACAAAGTGGGGGAAGAACCCTTGGAAGAAACAAAAGAGAAAAGAGGGAGAGTGGGCATGATGGGAGAGTTACTCACCCGGCACAGGGAACATTCTGGTTCAAGGCTGTCAATCAAACATGCCCCCCACCTCCCCTTCCCTTGAACACACACATATACACACACTCCTGTTCCCCTCTATCCGAGTCCAGATGCACCTGGAGGAATCCATGCAACCCCAAAAAGCACAGAATCCCAAATGTATGTGTATGTGTGTGTGAAAGAGAAAGAGAGAACCCAGATGTTTCCTTGCCCTTGCTTCTCTCCCTCTCTCTCCCGCTCCCTACTCGCCTGGTGGGGTGTCTGAGGGCCGTGGACGTGTGCACTCTGTTGTGACTAGTACCAGATGTGCTCCATTGACCCAAATCACCTAGGCAGTAGACATGCCACATAGGCCAGAATCTTCAAGACCCACCGCACAATCACACACACCTGTTTCCATTCATGAGCCATGCTGGGAGAGGTGCATCCTGGGAAACACTGTCAGCTTTTTTCATCTGTTGTTTATGTCTTTCTCCCTGCTTTTCATTGTCTAGATTTCCTTTTTTTTTTTGGTCTTTCTCTTGTCAAGCTCATCACTGAGTTGTTTGCTCTGGGGAATAAGCGGGGGCCTAAGAGAGATTTCAAGGTTTTGAAAAAACAGGCCTAATGACATGGTGGATAGATATTAATTTAATTTCCAAACACAGAGCTGGTACTTGGTAACCAGATATTCAGTGAGGAGGCCTGTTTGATTTGGAACCTTGTTTCATGTTACTGATTCTGAATTAGCTTAAGTAAATACACCTGCGCGACCTCCGAGTACTCCAAAGGTCAAAGTCATTCAAACATTTAAAGAATGGTAATTAAATTACCCTTGGTGCTGAATAACTTTAATTTGGTAGCTACACAAATTGCTTCCAGCTTTTGTCTTCCACAAAGCTCCCCCTTCAGCCGCGCTTTAATATTTTATCAGGCAGGACTTGTGGCAACAAACGGCCACTCATTTTCTAAATCTTAAGTAATCAAAGCTAATTCTGACCATTTAAATGTGCTCATGGTTTCTGTTGTTTTTGCTGTAGGAGAATCACCACGGCAGAGGTACAGAGAGAAGGAACTTTACGACAGGGGCTAAAGCTAACATAAGCTCTTCTACGCCAAATGAACTTCCTCGTCCTGCTGGCCTGATTTATGAAGTGAAATAAAAATGAGTCCCTGCGTGGTATTAGTGGGTTTTTCAGAGGAGGCGAAATGGGACTTAGGGCCTATATTTCAGCTGCCTTGTGGGAAGGTTTTGGCCCAGGTGGGGCCCCTTAATATGGTTCGACTGAGGTCCACGTGAAGTGCAGCCACAATGCTCTACAATAACTCTTCATTTTGATCCTGGCCCATTGCCAGCATATCTACTACCTGAGTCTCTTTGAAGAGCGACACATTGGCCTGGGTATTTAACCATGCTGTTTGAGGTCCTGGCGCTGGGAGCAGAGAGAGAGAGAGAGAAGAGGAGAGAGAGAGAGATAGAGATAGAAAGATAGATGTAAAGGGGAGGGCAGAGAGTGAAAAAGACTGCAGTGGCAGAGGCAATAGAGGCTTGAACTCTGATGAAATAATCCAGTTTGTGAGCTGACAGAACAGACAGACAGAGAGATGAGCAGCAGCAACAGAACAGCAGCCCCCTGGCGACCTCAAGTTGTTTCATAACCGACCCCATCCTCCCCGCACTTTTGATTACAAAGTAAACCTCTGTAGCGGCTCATTTTTCATCCTTGTCAATGATACTGTATCTTATGTATAAGCATATTGTACTTCATAATGTGACACGCCTCTGGCTAAAATTGTTTCAGCTATTTGCAGCCACACAAATTAACAACCCCAAATCGTGAGACAAAAAAATTATAAAAAGACATGAGCCCAATCTCGATTCAGAATTGATGCTCCGTGCAGAGAGAAAGCTAACAATTTTAAAAAATACAGTATCAAGCTCAGTGGAAAATGGATTGCTCTCACAAAGAATCCCCTCCTTTATTTAAAAAGAATTAAATAACTTTATCAAGTCTCATGTCGGCAGCTTCAGTGTGTTTATGCCAGCCAGCTTGCTACAGAAGAGTACTGAAAGGGCTCTGCTGGATGGAGCTCTTGGCTTTGATATAGTTTCTGGGCTGGAACTTTGGCAGCATGTTAAATATTAATAGCGATTAACCCAGTTCAAGCTCTGCAGCAGAGAGTACAGACAGAGTTCAAAGAGCCTTCTGCTCTGTGCGGGCACTCTCTGCTCTCCAGCAGTTTAGCCCTGCTATCAGGAGGCTGCTGCTGCTGCTGCTGCTGCACTGCACCACAGATCAGACTGGCCTTTCTCACTTCGGTTCAAATAGAGAGGGAGAGACACATGATAGAATACATACAACATGTGTGAACAGTGTGTACAGTGAAGTTCTCAGAGGCTTTAAAGACATAATTAGCCAATAATGAAAAGGCAGCCTGGTTAAACTCTTTGTCCCTCTCTCTCTATCTCTCTCAAACTACAAGCCCCCCCCTCCTCCCCTCTTGTTCTCACTTGCTGAACTCCTGATAAACTCAGCCTTTCAGAGCTACAACATTCCTCAGCCTGGCACATTCCCCACTAAATAGGCCTGGACACCTCAGAGATCAAACACAATCTCCATTGTGCTGCAATTACCCAGACCTCTGTCTCAGTTCCCCTGCCCTTCACCCCCACCTAAACGCTTTCCTTCTCTCTCTCTCTCTCTCTCTCTCTCTCTCTCTCTCTCTCTCTCTCTCTCTCTCTCTCTCTCTCTCTCTCTCTCTAACTCTCTCTCTCTAACTCTCTCTCTAACTCTCTCCACCCACCCCTACATCTCTCCTCCATATCCCTCTTTCCCTCTGGAGATGATGGTTCTGACGCACTGGGCCTCAACAAAAGCAGGCTTTGTTTACAGAGAGAGTCTTTGGAGAGGAGTCCAGGGCAACCGAGTGCTGTCAGAGGGGAAGTGTTGGCTGGATGCTTCGCAGAGCGCTGAGAACGAAGCATGTGTACATTCGTTAACACATGATCCTGTGACCCTTTCTGCTCAATTGCATCAATTTAGAACATGTTAACTCTTTGCTGCACAGGTCAAAGTGTCACGCTTGCGCGAACGTCTTTTTTATATAACGTATTCATAGAGAATGTGCGGTCAACATGTCAGGCTTTGGAGGGCTGCATTGTTATTTGTATTTGCTAAATCTAGCCTGAATTCAAAATGCGTCTTTAGATGTGGTTTTTAATTTGCAGTTGAAGACAGTGGATCGTGTTTTTTTCTCTTATTGACATTACCACAGTATACTGGCTCACAACGTTTCTCCTTTATCCTCTTTGCTTCACAGGCTCATAAATCTTCAATGTTCAGAACAAAGTGTCCTTTAGGACCTTGGGCACTTTGACCATCACTTACACAAACATTCTGTTTGTTGGTTTAGACAAAAGTGAAAGCATATGCTACAGGACCTATAACTCACTGAGATCCACACAAATCCCTGCTGAATAAACTAATGCTGAATAATGCTTTCACTGTTCACAGCCCTGTGCGGTGACATCATTCCCAATGGCAGTTCACTTCACGGCCCATTAATTGATAGACTCTGTAGAGTTAAAACTTCAAATCAACAATAAAAAAAGATTAACAGAAAGAAAGGGGGAAAAGACAAGCAGCAAACTACGAGCATATTACAATCAATGCGACTCTACTGTGAGTAATCCCAGGGCAAAGCAGGGGTAAAATTCCTGGTGTCTGGCTCTTTCCGCCTGATGACTCTGAAGCGGTGAGAGCTGCGGAGGGAATGCGAGGTCACGCTGTCTGCGTTCCGTCCCCCATGATGCATCTGCCAGCGAGTGCGGCCCCACTGTTAGCCATTATGTACCTATTAGCCTTGATTATCTTCTGATAGCCGAGCACCAGTTGGTTTCACTCAGCCTGACAGTTGCAGCACTTTGTTTAACCTTTCGACTGCCGGGGCAGCCACCCCTCAGCCTCGTCCAACAGAAGAAATAATGAGGGGGAATCAAGCAAAAGAATGGGATGCGCAATGGCTAAACAAATACAACATGGAATCGTTTAAGATCCTCAAGAGCACCACTACAACCAACACCTTCTTGGTGATGTCACTGGGTGCCGTATTCGCCTTGTTGAAAGATGCCGCAGTGTTCCTTTGCTGCACTATCTCACAACAAATGTAAATTTCATTTTAAGAAAAAAAAAAGGTGCGACGGAGCCAAAAGCAAGATAATAAACCCTTCTTATCTTCTTTTACACATCCCTTTATGTATGTTGCCTGAGTGACACAATGTGGACACTTACAGTCTGCTTTCTCTCGCTAACATCCCCCATGAGTCTTCACAGATCTGCCTGCCAGACATATTCAATTTGCAGCTCTTCCTGGTCCCCAGTCTGCAGACGTGAGGAGTTATCTGAGACAGAATGAGAAGTGAGAGTAGAGACAGAGAGAGCGGCTGGGATAACATGGAGCCATGCGGAGCTCAGATTCTCTGTCCCTGCCTTGTGTTAATCTCTCTGGAGAGACAGAGGTGGCCATGTTGGGTCAAAGCCTCTACATCAAGAGCCGCAGGCCTGGACAGCTGACCTTGGTCTGGGAGATGGGAGGTGACAAGAGAGGTGGGAGTTGGGAGAGTGTATGTTGGGTTACGGGGGGCAAGGGAAAGGGGAAAAGTGTGTGTGTGAGTGTATGTTTGTGTTGCAGAGAGATAGGGGAAGAATGCATGTCAGTGTGTGTGTTTGTGTGTGTGTCTCGGTGTGTTTGTGCTTTATCTGTTTGTAAATGCACATGGTGACACACCAGACCCCCTGTGGCAAGGTCTGTGCTATAGCACTGAGGAGTTATGCTAAGAAGTGTCCAGCTTGTGGCCCGTGTGTGTGTGTGTAAGTGTGTGTGCCCTTGCAGCACGTTGACCTGTGATAAGCCCAGTGGAGAGGGCTGGACCCCCGCTCAGTGACAACCAGAGAGGGCGGGCAGAGGGCAGCGGGGGGCGATTCACCGTCCCTTAATGGGCGCTGAGGTGACGGAGCCTGGGAAGCAGTTGTGGAAGTGGAGAAGAATAAATTATATTATTGTATTGTTTAAATAACATTTTAAAAAGCCTTGTCCTCTATAAAGCAGTCACCTTCTTTTTATTCATAAAAATGTGTGTCTGAATGTTTGTGTGTGAGGACAGGTCAGCCAGTGTGTGACTGTGACCTGGTGAACCACAGAGCTTCACAAATAAAGCTTTTTTCTTTTCCTCCTTTTTGCACAACACATATACAGTAGAGTTAAACTAAAATTAAAAAACACCTTGGTGTCGCAGTAGTTCACCTGGTAGAGCACATACCATTAACACAGTGGGTTCGATTCCAGCCCAGGCCCTTTGCTACATAATGTCCCCTCTATCTCCCCAGCCTTTTCTGTCTCTCTTTAGTTTTGCTACCAAATAAAGGCAAAATGCCCAAAAATGATCTTAAAATTACTAAATTAATAGATTAATAAAAATAAAAACACCACTTTGTTTTTGGCAGTAAAAGGCTCAATCCATAATCATACACACCTCCCTGCAGGTATGTGTACTATCAAAATACAAGAGCACTAATGACGCCAATTCTCTCACAACACACTTGCTTCAAACTTAAAACAGTGAACACCCTCAATGACAATGCAAAAAGAAGAAAGTAGAATTCAAGAATGATCAAAGAGGGTAAGTTAAAGTGTCTGATTTTGCAAAAAAAATCTGATCTTAAAAGAATACTTCAACCACAAAATAATCATTTTTTAATCAGTTAATCACCATGTGTTACGTTGAATTCATGAGGAAAACTTATTTTTTCTTGCATGCCTCCACAGTGAATGGAGAATCCAAAAAAGGCAAACACTCGATTAACAAGACATCGATTTACAAACATTCACACAACTCATGCAGTATCATCCAAGTGTCATATATCCAGTCATATGCTCAGTACTTCCCAAACACATGTATTTTTGCTAAAATGTCACAATGTAAAACACTTCTACCATGAGTAGTGTGCCCTGAGCGTGCCTGAGCACACGCGTGCTACCCTGCAGCAGAGTCCAAATGCGTGCCCATACCCAGGTACCTTACTCGTCCGTGTATGAGACGGTTTGTACCTACGAATTTTAAATTGTTATGTTTAGCAAAAGTGCACGTGTTTAGGAAGCACTGAGCATACGACTGGTCTTGAATAATACCGCATGAGTTATGTGAGAGTTTGTAAATGGATGTTTTGATATAGTTTCGCTGTTGTTAAACCCCTTTTACTTCAATTTATGAGGAATGTTTGCCCTTTTTAGATTCTCTATTCAATGTGGAGGCATACGAGAAAAAAGTTTTCTTTACAAATTCAAGGTGGTGCGTAACTGATACTGAAGTGGTTGTTTTGCAGATTGGATATTCTTTTGAAGAGGGATTCATGTTATTGCTGCAAATGCATCAAAACAAAAGGTAATTTGACTGAGAAAAAACATTTCTAATGAGTTAAATAAAATATGACACATGAAATGTTCATCAGTGTGCGTTTACTTTTCACTTGAAGAACAGAGCAGGTGTCAGTGGTCACCTATTCTACAACAACAGGATACCAACAAAAATTGCACAAGGCCTTTGTTCTGGGATTTGATTTTCACTTCTGCACCTGTTAACCTTTGTCCACCACTTTGCCCTCACGACTTGTACCTCCACCCACCCATCAGAGACAGTCAGGGTCGGGGAAATAAGCATCTATTTTGGAGGAGATTGTTGGCTGAGTACAAGTTTCTATTAATACCTCACCATCCGGATAATAGGAATCTCTAAATGGCCAACCAGCTGCTAGTGCTGCCTATCTTTGTTAATCCCTCTCTCTCCCTTTTCCACTCAGTTCCTCCCTCTCCTCTCCTTAGGTAAAATGGCAGTGAGTGTGTGTCTGTGTGTGAGCGTTTACGTGACCTGCATGGACCTTTTGCTGTGACACAGACTGGGGTCATGAACCCTGAGCTTACTTGGCCCACCCCGCAAAAATCACAACACCATTTATTTACAAGTTTTCAAACGTGATGTTCTCTCTCAAGCACTTACACACCGACATGCACGCATGCACTGCAGACACACAAGGACATGACCATGCACACGCACACTCACAAACATGCACAAACACGTACTTGCACCCACCACACAGTCTCTCCAGCCTTTAATCCTTCTCGTTTAGTCAGCGGGGGAGTTTGTGTGCAAGGTCCCTGCCCTTTGTATTGATCACATTGAACATGAGGGGGACTTCCATGCAAGGGCCTGTCCTCTGAGAGGAGACATGTATGAGGGGAATGAAAGGTCAATGGGAGCAGGAAATAGATTGGCAGAGGACACACTGGGACAAGGCGAGACAACAACAGAAACTGAGTGGGTTGCAGAGGTACAGGAAAATATGAACTTAGAGACATGGCAGCAGCCAGAGCCAATCCAGTTTTATTGTGTGTAAATGAATCAAACATTGTGGAGGTCAGAGCACTTCCACCTCAGTTGCGACCTCGCTGATCTTCTGAATCAAATGAAATTGAGGAGAGCCCACGTGAAGCATCGGCATTAATCTGATAATCTATGATCACAAGGTGGCACAGGTGACAAGTGCCCTGACACGGCCCGTGAACTCATCTAGCATCACATTCACCTTATCACACAGTGTCAGGTGTATTAAGGAGAATAAGATACAGACAGAGCAGTTTCTTCCAACAGCTTTTCCCGTTCTTTCACAGCATAGACAATGCTCCCGTACATGCTTTGTTTGAATGAAATTCATTATTGTGAACAAATTTGCCTCCGACTTTCATTAGCTGGGGTTATGTCTCTTAAGCTCCATTACAAAATCAAGTCAATTATTCTATTAGTCTTCACAATTACAGCAAACGTCAGGACTGGCCTATGTCATATCTTATATGTGCTGAAGAGTGAACCTCTGCAGTCTGGTGTAATGAGCTGTTACAGTATGAACAGTTATGTGCTACCTTTGGGGTTGGGCATTGTTTAAAAACTCACGATACCAGTACCAATACCAGAACCTTTAAAGAAATACAGACACCAAAAGAGTACTTCATTTGACACCCATGATATGAATGGAACACTGTATAGTATAGCGATACATACTTTCGAGGGCTTTGATGGCATCTCGGAGCACTGAACTGCCAACTCTGTAAAAGACACTATGATTGACTTCATCACACCACAGACTGTATTTGTTGCTGCTGCTGAAGTGTGAGCACCACAGGGGAGTCTGCTCGGCTGCATACACACAGTGACAGGGCTAACTGTTAGCATCACACGGCTAATGTTACCCAACGGTTATACATATTCAACAACAGAGTCAAGCCGTTTCGGTGTCGTTGTGAGCTTGTTGGGCCTATTTAACGGCTCAGTGTTCGATGTTAGCTGATACGTTAGCTCATGCGAACCAGACAGAGGAGAAAAGTGGCTCTGGAGATGGCAGCAACAGAAAGTTTGCTAATCTGAAGGGGAGTCTGGACTGTCCAGGATCAGACCCCTGGCAAAAAAAGGATTGAATGCAGGTATTGCTTAACTGGAGACATTTTAGAGTACCAATACCCAGTCTTAGCTAACTTTGTACTTTTTAGGTATTCTCTTGTCAGTTTTTGGAATTAGTTTAGTGTTATGTGTAAAGTTTGCTAATAAACTGCACATGTGGAAGTTGTAGCAATGGAGACATGATGACCAAATACAAGCAGAAAAAGGGCGAGAAGGGGCAGATTCACCAGGAGGAGAGTGGTTCTGGAGATGGCAGCAACAGAAAGTTTGCTAATTAGGTGGGGAGTTGGAACGATCCAGGATCAGCCCCCTGGCACAAAAAAAACCAAATGCAGGTATTGTTTAACTGGAGACATTTTGATACTTCTTGGTACTGGGTTATTTCAGTCGTTACCTTAAAAAGGTATAGAGTACCAATACCTAGCCTTTGCCATTTTTTCTACTTTTTAGGTAATCTCTTGTCTGTTTTCGGAATTAGTTTAATGTTACTGTATGTGTAAAGTTTGCTAGTATACTGCACATTCGGAAGTTATAACAATGCACACATGACCAAATACAAGCAGAGAAAAGGTGAAAAGGGGGTTTACTGACTTATACAGTATGAAATTATTTCAGCAAAAACACATAAAAATACACACAAAAAAGATTTAATATAAAAAACGCTTTGAGGTTTGTGTGTGTCACATACAATCATGGGATTGGTGACAAGCAAGTGGGACAGAAAAGAAGAAAATTGGAGGATGGTGAATAAGTCAAGAAACGGCACAGAGGTAAAGGAACTCCTTTTGGTATAGTTTGTTTTAATTAATCAGATTAAGTAAAAAACCCTCAGCAACAACCCACTTTATGCTTTCGAGTGGCAGCATCTTATGGGTCCCTGCATTCCGTTAAGCACTTTAGGCTGATCAGTGCCCCAGGAGGCCGATAAGCAGATTAGGCCTGATTAAAGTCGTATCAGTGGAATTTGAGCAGGGGACCTGCCAGGACAGACACACTCAGTGGTGCACCCCTCCTTCCCCTCCCCTCGCCCCCTCACCCCTAAATTCAACCCCCTGCTTGTTTATGACTCACCCTGGCACCTATCCAGATGCCATCAGCTCAAGTTCATCACTTACTCCACCAATATACATTATCTCACACACACACATGCAGCGGGAGGTGTGAGACGTACTACCCAGCATGCACGCGTGCATGGCATGTGTGCACAGTGAGCGTGTGCTTTGACCTCGAGGACTGGTACAACTCAACTGTTGTTGCCTCTGCGTCACCGGTGTAAAACAGGGCCAAACAAGACTGTCGCTGGATGTGTTCAGTTTTCTCAGAAGGGTGCCATGCCTCAGGAACTTATTACACCCACTCCCTATATATGCATTAATGCACATGACAGCCTCTTTCTGAAGACCTAACACACTCTGTAACACTTTCACTTTTTAGCTGGGAGATCAATAAGAGAGGGAGAAAGGGAGGATGCAGGGGTGGTGAGAGGGTGGGTAAGAGAGGGGGAGCAGCAGCCAGAACGAGGGCAATAAACAAATTAGTACAGGCTGATTTGTGGATTTGTGCCTTTTTTGCCTCATTTAGTGCAAAAGGGTGGCCAGCTGAACGAGAGGTAACAGCAGGTTTCCTTTCTCTGGATGCAGGACAGTAAATCACCATCCTCTGACTGGCTGGTTGCCTGACAGCTTGACTAGCTGACTGACTAAGTACATGGAAAATGAAGTCTCATTAGCATGTTATACAACCACAGAGCCGGTAAGACAAAGCGAATTAAAGTTCTGACTTGAAAGAAATGAAATGCTTAAATGAACATTATTCAATCATGTTATGCAAAATGTAATTGTTTAGCGTGTATCAGCATCTTCGACTTCCTCAGCTCGTAGGCTGTCATAAAAGAGGGCATGCCCGGTTGTCTTGTCTTTTACTGGGGGTGGAGACATCTCATTGTGCCAGGCCATGAGAGCTCTTGGAGGATGCTGTTCCCATATCTAAACCACATGCTCCTTGTGCTGTGACAGTCCTCCATACAACAGAGCAGTAAAACCCTGGGGGTGAATTCTTAAGTACTGCTGGACCATCTGTGGAGGTGGGCTCAGAGCTGTAGACTGACAGAGTTTGGCCACTGGGGTTGTCACTGACAGCCATATTAGCACAATTCCTCTTCTCTGTGTATCACTGGCTCTGTGTGGGCTAGAAATAGGTTAAGACTAGACCAAGACCGAGCCAGATCAGGCTAGAGTGGGCCAGATCTGACAGAAAGCACCATAATTTCCTGGAAGTATAAATAACCCTCCTCTGTGTTTGTGTAACCCCCACAAGCCCCCTCTGACAGGCTAGTCATATGCATTATACACACTGAAACATATATTCCAAATGCAGCTGAGCAGGCACCCTGTACGCACACACGGACA
This sequence comes from Epinephelus moara, assembly GCF_006386435.1. NCBI lineage: Eukaryota > Metazoa > Chordata > Actinopteri > Perciformes > Serranidae > Epinephelus > Epinephelus moara. Next base: position 18,086,858 of record NC_065513.1, read on the forward strand.
CACACATATGCCGCAGTCATCGGTCCATTTCTCATCCAGTGTGTTAGCCCTGCAGCCTGTTATCCTGACCCCAGGAGAGAACGGGTCAGGTTTGGGGCCAGAGAAGGTGTTTCTGATGAACTGGGTGCTTGGCTTGTACAGACACTGTGAGTGATGTTCACATGTTGGCTTCAAGAAGGACGAGGTTGGGGAAATTAGGGGGAGGTGATAGCGCAAGGAACAGCCCTCTATAGTTTCTCACCCACTGGTTGCGGTTAAAATCTCTCTCTGTCCCTCTTACACCTTGATGATTGATGATTCTTAACATCTGTCAGTATATGCCCTCTCTGTTCACGCCTAGATTCTTGTATTCAGGAAAAAAACAGTTTGTGTCTAGATACAGCTGAGACCGTTTGCAGTTCAAACCTGGCATCTATATACATCTAAAATAGGCATGGGATGATATGAAAATTTCATGTTGCGATTACTATATAACAATTAATTTCAAAAAGCCAGCTTTTCAACAACTTTTATTGCTGGTTGTCCAGTATCTGCTGGACATGACATTCATGATTATCCCAATAATAGATATTCATCACAATCAACTTATTGTGACTGTTTTTTATATCTTGATCGATGATAAAATCATATATCCCATACCTAATCTCAAATGCCTCTTCAGTGACCACATGTGATTAGATTTAGGTTCTCTGTTCACATTTGATTTTATCCATGGGAAACTGAGATCGTTTCATACTATTACTTGGCCCACCAGCTACCAAAGAGGATTACTGCGGCTATCTCAGTGGATTTTTGACTCAGTTAGGGACAATAGTACTTAAAGGAATGACTTGTGGCTTGACTGACCAGAACTCAGTGCCCTTTCAGTTACTTCTTCATTCAATAGCACCTGTATCCCGCTTGTGTTCTGGTCGCCTCTTATTGCTGAGAGTGTTAAGCAACAGTTTCTCCTGCTCTCCCTCTTCCAGCAGGTTGCCACGAGGGTGCTCCTGTTTATGCCTTAGCATGAGCCCAGTAAAAGCGATGGCTGTGTGAGGATTGTTTGACAACTGTTTAGAAGAGTCTGTGGAGCTCATTAGAAGGATAGATAGCCAGCCTGGTGGCTAGGACAGGAGAGACGGATGAAAGGCAAGAAAGATAGGATGATAACAGAGATAAAAGGAGGGAGAAAGAGAGACAGATAAGCATACAGTAGGAGTACGGACAGTCAGTGAATGTGGTACATGTAAACTCACTGTCATCTGCGATGTGCAATGTGGGAAACTATGTATGTTTCTGACAAGAAGGTGTGTGTGTGTGTGTGTGTGTGTGTGTGTTGGAGAGATGTGAGGTAAGAGAGCACTATTTGCCAATGGGGAACCTGTAGGTTATTCGTTCTGAGCATTAATTAGGGATCAGAGGCTACGTCCCCTGTAGCCTTCACACATATACACACACCAGCTTTATAATCTTCACCCTCTGGCACACCCTCACACACTAAACGCCCCCCACTCCCCCATCTGCCAGTGACCCGCAATTGACCATTTGAACCCTAGTCTTGAGGTCAGGTGGGGTCCCACACTCCAGGGTCATGGAGTGGTCATTGTGCACCTACTGAACAGTTTTGTCTCAATACCAGTCCTCTTTATTACCATGATTTATGTAATTTGCAGGTTTAGGAAAACAGGTTTATAAAGAAGGTCTTACGGCAAAACATAGCCCAGCTTTCTCCCTAGTTTTCTCTATGGCATTTCTATCACTTCTGCAACGCCCCCAGAACACAAACATACTCCCAGTATGCTGCAGAGAATAAATTCTGATAATCCAGTGGGGTCCCAGCATTCCTGTCTCCCCTGTGGTTTCAACCATGAAGTCATTTAGCTTTTTAAAGTCTCTGGCTCACAAATTTTCTCACTCAACCTCACACCTCTTTTGGTCTTTAGAAGAATGCAAAAAAAAAAAAAGCCAGCTGATTCATTGTGGAGCCTTCAATGTTCATTGGCAATGAATTATTTTAATGATGGGAGACTCAAAAACAAAGCTCCTAAATCACAAAGCTCCTCAAGACATTGTAAAAGGGCATTTTCTTCCTGTCCAAAGCACCATTTGGCTCCAATGAACCAAACCAACGTAGACAAAAGAAAATAGAAAATATAACCATTACAAATGCTTTTGTTGTAGAAGCAACAGATTTTGAGTTATTAGCCACTTTTTGAGCTAGCAATGCAGGGGGATTCTATTGTTGGTAATCAATTTAAGACTGTATGAATGGTTAAGAACGTTACATTGTGCAACCCTTGAATGTAAAAATTAAAAAAAATCTTTAATGCTATTTATGTAACACAAAGGATATGGATGCTCTGGATCACTACTATACCCCGTTCAGAGGTGGTTGCATAGTAGAATCGCTGCTGCTATGTGGCCATCTTGCTAATGCCGAAATATTTAAACAAACTGCAACACAAGCTCCCAGTGGCGCGAGAGGTCAGGAAATGGTCAGGCCAATCAGAGGCTGCCCGATAGTCTAAACTGCATGATGCAGTCTAGGGCACGTTACAGGGCACCACCGCTGACATCACCAATGACATCAATGCAAGACAAACTACAGAAGCAACTGTATCCAAAACTAAAGTTATGTCATTCCACAACCAGAAACCATGGATTAACAAAACCATCCAAGATGCCATAAACACATGCACCACAGCCTACAATTTAGGGCTACAGTTTGGAAACATGGACAATTACAAAGCAGCAATGTAAGAAGAGCAGTAAAGGAGGCAAAAGGGGACTAAATTGCAATGCACAACTTGGAGGAGCCAATGGGATGGCATATAGCTTGAGTTGTACCTTGTGTTAAGTGACAACTATATTGATTGGTTGATTGATGCAATGAGAAGGAAAACATTGAAAGCACTTTTCTGTATAATGGGGTACACAGGTACAGTCCTAAAAATACCCATGCTATGAAGCATTACAATCTTCACAAACATATGATTAAACATTGTACCTGTGTGAGTAAGAAAAGGCTCAAATGAAGTCTGGACTCACAGCAGTCAGTCATACAAATGGTTGCAGTACACTGTCAGTCAAGCGCTAATACAAGTAGCAAAACCACCACCATAACATTTTTTTAAGGATACGTAGTTAGCCATAGCAGGTGTTTCTTTGAGGATTTACGAATGTCATTTTCTTGGACACTGGCTACTAACTGGATGTTGACAAAGGTGGTAACACTCAGTGCTGTAATTGTTTGCTTTTAAAAATTATGTCTACAGAAGAAAAATCCAAAGGATCTCTGCCACACACATGCATTGATGCATATATCCACACACACAAAGATAAGACTGTGTGAATGTGCACACAGATGCAGTTCAGCGGAGTGGCTGACCCACTAACATCCTCTAATCCATAGGCCATATCCACTCCAGATAGCATCTTCATGCCTGCTGTGGACAGCCCACACTTATTACCTGGGATATAATCAACTCCCATTTCTCTTTGCCTCTCCCTCTGGCTACACACAGGAGCAGCTGTCAATCAAAGTGGCCACTAATGTGCTCCATATGAGCCTCAACAAGCGGGGAATTCTGGAAATCCCATATTCTGCCCTTTTATTTACCCTCCTGATAGGGAGACAAATTTCCTTATTGACTTGAGTAATGTGGTGATCGGAGGGAGAGGACGGATATTCTCAGTTTCTTTTTTTAAACAGACCAAATACTGCTTATTTAAAGTAGTGGCGATGGAGCAATAGATAGGGAAGCATGATGTTATGGATCTGCAGGGTCCGGTGGAGACTTCTTGTTTTGAAATAATTAAATGTGATCTCTTGTGCCCTTGATCCTGGGGGGTAAAGGAACACAAGCAGGTGAAATGAACCACATAATTGAAAAATCCAGAGTGCAATCCAAAACTAAGTGGCCTTCTGAAACCATACCACAGTGGGCACAACAAATTTAATAAATAACTGCTGGGCACTCCAGGGGGGTTTAGGGGGGGGCTCTGCTGTCCCGTCAAAGAGGCCCAATGTTTCCAGGGGTCGCAGAGCGTCCGCCGGGAGCGGAGGTGACACCGAGTGTGTTGTCAAGCGTAAATCCCATTGCAGAAGGCCCTCGCGAGATGGGTGTCCATATATCAAAGGTCTCACTGACTCGGGCTGCCATTTGATCTCCACTCAGGAAATTCAAAATTCCAGGCAGATGAGAGGTGAAACTGAGAGGCCCTTAAGCCCAGCTTGTGCTAGTGATTAGGGGCAGCTGTTTCGATTCACATTTCGAAGGACTTGAACTCTGCAACCTGCCACATTTTTACGCAGAAAGACGGCGGCCATGGCCATGGTAGTCTAAGGCCAAGATGGGAGTGCAAGGGGGTCATGGAAATGATCTGAGATATGATAAAATGCAAGTTGTGTTTTCTTTTCTTTTTTTTTGCCATTCATTAATCTTTTTTCACTGACAAAAATAACTGTATTATAGCATGTAAATATGTTTCTTGGCATATACCCGTAGACACTCACTCATACATTACACAGATACACAGTTAATCAAGAAGTTTGGGACAGTGACTGTTGTCAGTCAAAACTACAGGGGTATTACTCTACTAAACTATTTGTAAGCTTATCTCTAATGCATGTTAACATGTCTCAAGTTATTCCAGGGTGACCACAGCATCATACTTTGAAACCACCCCCTCTAGTACCACAGGTCATTAGCCACGGGATAACAGAGGTAATGACACAAGTGTCACTAGTGTCTTTGGTGAAAGGACTGAATAAAAGGACATGAAATGTGAAGGATGCATAGGACAGATGCAAAAAAGAGTGGAGTGATAAAAGGCAGGACATTGAGTTAAAGAGAGAGGGAGAGGTGTGTGACAGACACAGAGAGAATGAGGGAACGGGCGCAGAGTGGTGCAGGCACATAAACGATTAGTCCCAAACATGAGCTGACAGCTGGATGCCTGACCTTGGCTGGATGTGAGCACAACAACCCCCAGCGTTCATTTACATCCTTTCCATGCCAAGTCATTTAGACACAATTCTTATTCCAGTGAAAAGGAGGAGGAAGAGGAGGGAACCTCAGGTCAACCCTTTCTAAAAGACCTCCACCAGTCAGCCAAGTTCAGAGGCGTGGCTTAGTATGAGGTGCCGTTGGCATTATAGACAACCTTCACACCCCTCAGAGTCCTTTTGGACAGACTGACACATTCACATTCAGAGTCATATTACTAAGTGTCAATGATGGGATGCTTAGAGGTGTTAGTGAGGAGAGTCTAGGCCCCCTATTTTTACTGTCATGTAAGTTGGGGAGATGCCCAGCTTATTAGACCATGATCTATCTGCTCTTAAACAGGCTTGGAGGTCATACAACTGTTGTCATCTAGGTCAAGGGTGAGCAGCTGGCATGTCAATTGGTGGATGACCATGCTAACTGGTGTGACATCAGTATTAAAGACCTTGTTCATGTCCCATTTTACTTTCAAGAAGTCAGTCAATACAGGTCAAGATTACACCAAAACTCACCAAAAAACAAATGTATCACCAGACAGGAACATGACACCAAATAGATGCCAATACAAAAGTCTGTCCATTTTTTCTCTAAGTGACCTTTCACTCCTCTTTAACCTTCTGAACTCTCCATTCTGCACCTACCTGTAGATAGTCCTAATGATTCTCTTATCAGGGAGCAACAACAGGGGCCAGCGACCCCTTGACCTGTGTCAGATACCTAGTAAGTGATTGTTTGAGGACACTTGTCTGAGAATACATTCAAGTATCTAAGGCTTGTCACTCACACCAGATGTCATAGGGGCGCTCTGATCTGAAGACTTTAAGGGGTGAAACTGCTGCTAAAATATTTGTGATTATCCCACTCTTAATATGAAGCCATCCTTTGTGAAATCACATTGTATCCACACTAACAAACAGAGCTGCTCATAATTTGAACATAAAGCCTTTTACCAGAGAGCAATGAATATTGGGCGGCAGCACTTAATTGGATCAGCCATCCGGGCCCTGTGAACCCTGCTTTGCCATTCACCCAAGTGAGAGGAACCCTCTGCCAGGCCTTTCTGCCACCCTTATGTGCTGTGGGCCGTGCCCTGGATTTATGGCACATTTCACACTCCACCACCATGCAGAGAGCCAGTGATCTGGACCTAGCACTGGGGCGTTAATTGGTCAACCTCTGCCAATAAGCAAGACAAATAACTCATGACTGTCTGGGCTTTCCAGAGGTATTGTAGATGACATCCCTCATTTTCAAAGGGCCGCATTTATCAGTGTATGCGTATTGCTTTGTGTGTGCTCGTATGTGAACACACTCAAGCCGGCAGGTGGGGGAGATTTCCAAACTACCAGGAAATGAGAAGTGGAGTGTTTCAGGTATTACCACTGCTATGTTCCCATCCCCTGGGGCTGAATTAGACTCACATCTGACTGAGAAGAGTAGAGCAGAGTGCTGTCTGTGTGCATATGTGTGTGTGTGTGTGTGTGTGTGTATGTGTGTGCGTGTTGGTCAGTCAGCTTGTTCCTGCACCTGTCTGTGCTCCATACTGAAGCGTACATGTGTGGGATGTGGTTGTATTCAGAGGAGCAGAGGGAAAAGTAAGAGTGGTGTTTAAAGCTCAGCACTGACATGTGGAGTGTGTCAGGCTGATGCTACAGATACACCGTGGTGCGCAGTGTTCTCTTCACCGACCAGTGGACTTACTTTGGTTAGTACAAGCGCAAAAGAGATTTTCTGAAATAAACCTTGACTTGTTTCCACATGTTGTTTTCCATCTCTCCCAGCTCCCCTCCTCCCGTTCCTTCTCTCTGCTGTGTCCATTTTCATTACATTCAACATAAACAAGGAGAACTAATTTCACGCCAGGTGAGGAAATGTGACCTTCTTTACTCTGCTGAGATGAACAGTGCCATGGTGTGTGTGTGGGTAAGTGCGCCACGCTAATTTAAAAGTATATCATCAGCTAATATATTGCATATTCCCACATTTTTTATTTGCTTCCTCAGATGCCACAACAACATGTAATTGCACCACACTGTGTAACAATGCATGTAATGCTGTCATTCTGTCAATTATCTCCGTAAGTGTGGACATTTTCTGAGCTTGGTTAACCCCAAATGTTTGCAGCTCACATGGAGCAGCACATCAAGCATGAGGCCTAATACACTAACTCAGCCCAGTCTTGCGGCTCTGAAATTCCTCCAACTTTATTGTGTTAGGGCTAATTATTTTTAATGTGCTGTGTTGTAAACTATTACTTTAGGAAGACCCCGTTCTAATCACCCATGGGCTTGTTTATATAAACTGGTAAATTGGTTAACGACAGCGAGTCTCTTGCTCTCTTATTCATTTCGTCCGGGCCTAGTCAAAGAGTGTTTGTGCAGTTGCAGATGGGCAGTAAATCAAACTCACTGTAGCATTAAAGCGCAGCCAAGACTCCGGCTTTTGTTTCCAATTGAGACTATGTATGTGTTTGACCCTGAACGAATGAACCACACTCCACTTCAAAAGAGGTTGCCACTGAAGTTGATTTTACAATCACAAAATGTGCATCACTTGATACCCTGGCGAAGCTAGTTTAACTCAAACAAGCAACACATGTTGGGTTCTTTATTTGTTCGAATGTTTGTGTGTGTGTGTGTGTGTGTGTGTGTGTGTGTGTGTGTGTGTCGTATGTGTGCGCACTCTTACAGATGCGTGTGCGTGCATGTTTTGAGTGCAGGGAGAGACGAGATAAACTACAACTGAATCTAAAAATGTATCTTTTGTCTCGTTCTGGAAGTCTTGCTGCTTCTCCATTGACACCAATGTAGCGGTGACAAAAAGAGCCATTGATATAATCTTCGACCATGACAGGCATTAAAGGGCCTAATTCAGCCCGCTTCTGTATTAAGCAACTCTAAAGCTGATTTCAATTGCCAGCTCCTCAGTGGGGGGGCAGCAAGGAAGCAGACAGACAAGGGAGGAAGGAAAGAAGCAAGCAGAATCTAGCTGGCAGGCAGAGTAGAGCACCCACCCTCAGCCCAGAGCCTGTAAACTCAGATTAGGGGGTGGATCAAAGCCTGGATTTAATCTGGGCCACTGGGCAAGGGCGGGGATTATGGCACCGTGGCACTGTGTGGCACTGAGGTTTGCCCTCACCACACACACGTGGATGTGTGTATGAAAATGCACACTGAACCTATTCATGTGCAAACAGAAATGCGCGTGTGTGCACACTCACACAATGGAGACACAGTATATGCTGCTTTGAATCAATAACCAAGTAGGTGATCAAAGTTTAAACCCTGATCCATCTCTCCAGAATGGCCACAGGCAAAAGGAAGACACTAGGCGACTGTGACATCCAAGGAAGAGGAAGTGTAAAAGGCGAAGGAGGGCTTAGAAATGAATGTTAAGGGTTGACAAAAGGCAAAAAAGCTCCATAACCTCCACTCTCCACCCACGACTCCTTACAACCCCCAAAACACTCAATTTGACACACAAACTCTTTCTTACACAATCTTATAAACACACCATTACAGGCACAGAAACACACCCATACGGTACCATCATACTACTGTTGTGAGAATTAAGGATAAGAACAACCTTACCCAGTTTCCTCCCCTCTGCATTAATTTCACAGAGTGTACACCCTCTCTGCCAGTAGGCTGTCTACGTCAACAATTAATTAATTGTAAACTTCCCTCTATGACACTAAGGACATTCACTCTTGCTTTTTTGGACTTTTTTGTCAATCTTGCTAATCAGTTTTTGCAATCCATTAACTTGATTGTATGGCTCTGATTAGAATAATTTGCCTTTGTGGGCGTATTACATTGCACCTGATACACTGAGTAATTATTAGTTGGCCACACAGTCACTGTAAACATAAGCATGAAAACATGTTGGTGCTGTAACTGCTGTAAAGCTGAATACCGTATACTGAGATCGATAATTAACAAGTGTAGTTAAGTGAAACAGATGTGCACTTAATTTAACATTAAGTATGAAAAAGTGTTTTTCTTCCAGACACTTTTGTCTCGCTAAGACCTCCCCTTGTTAGAGGTGAACTTCACAAGTTGTTTTGATCGCTGAGTCAGTTTGTAATGTGCCTTTGGGGTGTATCTGAATTCAGCCTTCCCCCAAATCTACCCACGTACCCCTAAGGCAAAGCTCTGAATGTCTTTAAAGGAGTAATGGGGAGACGTGCCAGTGTAATGTAGTGTGCTGACTTTTCTTCAGTCCTCCTAGACTTCTCCCCCTCCTGTCTCTTCTCTGTCTCCTCTTCTCTCACACACAAAGTACTTAGTAGTACATATGCACACACACACACACACACACACACACACACACACACACACACACACACGCACACACACACACACAAAGTGATTGACTCTCACACATAAAAGCAGACCCTTGCTTTGCTGGTTTTACTTGATTAAAGTCGGAGCATTGGGGTCTTGGCTTTGCTCTGTCTGGGACAAAGAGCAATATTTGTGGGGTCCGTTCTCCCTCAAAGACCCTCTTGTCAGGGGAGGCCCAGAGAGAGCACTGGGGGAGCAGAGACAAGCTAAAGGCCAGGCCATTTATCATAGTCCACTGAATGAAAGAACCTAAATGTCTCTTTCTTCCTCCCATCTCTTTCTCTCTTCCAATCTCTCCCTTTCGGCCTTCTCTCTCTTTTTTTCCACTCTCCTTCCCCTCATCTTCTTTCCTCCCCTTTGTCCAAATCCAGTGGGAGTAGGGTAATAGCAGCTCGCTGGCGTTGCTTGTAACAGAGCGGAGATTGGAGGAGCTGCTTGGAACCGGGCCCCTCTCACGCTGGGGCCCTGGCGCTTTTTTTGTGTGTTGCGGGGTGATTTGTCAGGCTGTGGTGGCAGAAGTCGAGCCCCTGAGGTTGAAAGGCTATGACCCCAGGAGTGCTGTGTGTGTATGTGTGTATGTGTATGCGTGGAGTGCTGGAGACCCGCCCCGGGCTCAGGCCATAATAGACCTGAGCCCAAAAGAATGGGCATCCAGGCTGGGACAGGGGACCACAAAGGCCTCATCTCCATACTTCAGGTAGACACACTGTGATAGGAACTGACAGGGGCGTGACAGACTCAATGGTAGTGGGGTACGGTGGAGGGGCGAGACTCTGTGTGAGTGTGCTTCTGAGTGTTTGTGTGTGTGGGTGTGGAGATGGCGACTGATGGGAACGTTTACCACTTGCCTCCACTCTTCCTGGCCCTGACTGAGAAAAATCAATAACTACTAATCTCTCCCAACATAATAAAAAACAAAACAGTAAACAATGGCTTTGTTTACCCATCTGTGTAGGCCGCTGGCCTGCATACGAACAGGGCAGAGGGCACACATACACACACACATCCACACACATAAAGGCTGACAGCTGACACACTGGGCCAACTCGTAGCCGTGCTTCCCTCCTTCCCTGCCTTTCTCTCTCAGCCTCTCCCCTTTGTCATTAAAGAAGGAAACACTTTCTCACTCGGTTTGTTTGTTTACTGGTTCCCACCTCTCTTCAGGGAGTTAGGAACAGAAACAGAATTCGTTCTCAGCTGGCCGCCTGCCTCGTCCCTGAACACACCCCACTTCTCCTTCTCTTCCTCTCCTCCTCTCTCGCTCAGCATCCTCTCAGCATGGATGAGTAGATTACATATGCTTCCTTTCTGAATGAGTTCACTCGTAAATAATGGATTGATTTATTGTGTGTCTGTACAACTCTCAAGGATTTTTTTTTTCTGCTGGAGTGTCACAGTGGTGGTTTAGTTTGTCTCTAAGGGAGAGTTAAGTTAGGGCTAGATAAGCGCTCAGAGAAAGGGCAAGGGGCTGCTTAAAGTGTGTACGTTGCGTGTGCACACATGCATACATGTGTGATGACGCACATGATAAAGAAACCTGATGGAGTTAATTCATGAATTCAACAAGTTTTCTAACTCCTGAAGCATTCTGCATGAACCTTCATCAAAATGCTTGGTTGAGTCATCAAACTCTTTCTCCCGTTCCGAAAAAATCAGCAGCATTGGAAGCAGATGCTGCTTTTTATAAATACAAGACCAGAGGGTGGAGGGTGAAGGCCTCCCTGTACTGTCCTTCAAAATACTATCTGGAAACATTTATGATCCGCCAACACAAGATAGAAACAGAGCAAGCGAGAGAGCGATGAGAATAAAAAAAAAAAAAGTAAGAAAGAGTAACCAGTAGGAAGAGAAAGTGAGAAGAAAAGAGAGAAAAGTATAAAAGTTTTACAAAAACAAGGGTAGAGAAAGGGGGAATATTTTTTCTCCCCACTACAGGAATGCTGTAGTGCTGCCAGGTGGGCCAAAGGCTAAGTGACAGCGACCTTCCCTGTTCCTGGTCTAAGGTCACACGCTGCTGTGAGTCTGTGACAGGGCCTGGATGTACTCAGAGAATGGGCCGCAGCCAAGGCTAAAGTCGATGCAATTATGAAGCAATTACTGTAATGATCTCCAATGAAACCTGCTATGGCATTGTTAAGGCAGGAACAAAAGGATGGGCACTCCCAATTGTTCCACAGAATGTACTCTTTTCAAATTACACAGGATAAGAAGAAGGGGGAGGCAGGGGGGAGGGAGGATGAGAGAAAGAGAGGGACTGAACGGGGGATGATAGAGTTAGTGCTGAGAAGAGCTGTGACCTGTTCTTGAATTTCGTCCCTTGCAGCCTGTGTTTGTGTATGCGTGCGGGTAACTAGACAGAGAAGGACTTTGATACAGTGTTTAGCAAAAGGGACAGAAGGATCTAGAAAACGGAAAGGGGTGGGGGGGGTGGGGGGGGGGGGGGGGGTTATTGGAAGATGAATGGCCTCTAAGATAAATGCATGCAGGCCAGAGAGGGCCGACCCCCACTCTATACCGCCCCACTACCATGACATCAGAACAGAAGGGGAAAGCATCTCCTCTTTGTGGAAGAGCCTAATTTAATTTGTACCTTCCAACGAGGGGTAAATATGTTTGAACTGTCTCACTGAGCCCACGGTGGCCCGATCAGGTTCTCACGGGAAACTGCTCCGAGCAGGATATCAAGCCGGCTGCATCGCAACTTCACTTTCTAAACTAATCTAATTTCTGGGCTCTTCTTTTCTTTCACTCCCCTCCCTTGCTCCATCTGTTCCTATGCTCCTCTCCTCTCGCGAGGCTGTCACTCCCTGCTGTCCATGCTTCGTGTCATTCCGGCTCCCGGCGTTCCCCGGGGATGATCCCTGTGACCTTCTCCCTGTCTTACTGGAATTTGACGTCAAAGGTCTTGTTGCTAAGAATGGAGTTTTGTTTAGTAACAAATATGACCCTTTGCCTTTGCTTCTAGTTGGTTCTCGCGCTCACTCTTTCTCTCACTCTGACTTCATAACTTGCTTATTCACTCTCGCACTCTTTCCCTCTCATTTTCTCTCCCTTTCTCTCTCTATCCATCACTTTCCATCTCTTCTTCCCTTGCATCAATGGATCTTCCTTTCTCTGCCTCTCTGCCCCCTGGTCTCGCCTCTCGTCTCTCCCTGGCTATCTCATGTATTATTTCAGTCTACAGGGGCTCAGGGTGGAAATGAAATATGGCGGCCAAGCCTCAACGGGCATGCTCATATTCTGTGTAATTACCTCGGGCTGAGGGCCGGGGCTCAGCTCAGTATCTATAAATCTGTGCCTCTCACTGGCCCCAGCCGCCTTTTGAAACCCTACCCTGCCGACGCATCGTGGTGAGACTATGACCCATGACCTTTCACACCGCCAGGGCTGCTGGGAGTGACCTGTGACCCTGCGTTGGGCTCTCTCAGAGTCTGCTCAGTCTGACCCCTCCGAGCCTCGTGACCCCCCAAGTCACAGCTGTGCCTGATCTGTCCTTGGGGGCCAGAAAGGAACACGTCAAATGGGGGTTTTTCGGTGTGGGTCTGCATGCGTGTGCTGATGTGTACGGATGGGAGTGGGGTGTGTGGGTGTGTGACTGTGTTTGTGTATGTGTCTTCGCCTCTTCCCTCTGCAAGGACCCTCACAGGGGAGTGTATACATAGAGATAGGTGGGTTACCAAAACAACGTGTCTCTTACAGCCAGGGCCGCGACATGTAGACGGGGTCAGACAATCTATCAATCACGCATACAAGGGTCATGGAACCCTAATGGCGGTGTGTCTGTAAGCAATGCTAATGTCATCTGTTAAAAACATACAGTCATGGATGATTTATCGCAATGTATTGATCCGTAAAGAAGCACCCAATCCACAATTATGGAGAAAGTCTCAGAAATGTAGATGTCTGATGGCATTGCGATTTAATGAGGCGGCACATGGGTAGAGGTCACTTAGAGTCTGCCGTGTTATTAGCTGTGTTTTGATTCTGACCTCCAAGATGTAGACAGCATTTCAATGCCTAATGTCTCAGTCTTTATCCTTCCCTATGTCCTTCTCTTCTTTCAATTTCATCTCCTTTTTCTAATCAAAGGTAGAAATTGAAATTTCTTGGACCTTTGGAGTAACATGTTTGACCACACAAACTTTTTTACTACCTCTGCCCTCCTGCCCTCTGCCTCCCCCCTTCCATCTCATGTCATCCTCGACAACAGCAAAGGGGCATGTGCTGGACCAAAGAGGAGTCGTCTCTCCTTCCTAACCATTTCTTCTTCCCCTTCAGCGCTCTGCGGTTCCACCTTCCCTTCCCTTGCATTCATGCTCCCTGTATGCTCTCTCTCCCATTGGCCTTCAGAGCCCCGTGTCCGAACAGAGCGGGGCCTCTGTGACCTGCAGCTGTGTTTACTGTCAACACAGACCAGTGTTAGGACAGCTGGGAGAACAAGAGAAGGCCAGACAGTAGAGAGCATGAGCGCACATAGGCCGGGCAGCACATGCACACCCAGGCACCCACACACGTGAAACATGCACTTGCATAAATGAGTAAAAACATGCGCAAACAGCATGCGCAAAGAGTTTTTTTTATACACCAACAATTTGAGGTGTACATACCACACATTCAGTTTCATGAATACTCACAGGTACCTAAAGGCACTCAGTAAGCAGTTTTTGTGTGGGCATGTGACGGCGTGGCGTCACTGTCACCTTTTCCTGTTTCTGTTTTGGAGTGGTGTTGAAGGCCTCATGGCTCTGGTGACACACCTTTGGAAGGTCATGACCTGCTCCATTACACTCAACTCAGCAGAACGAACGTGGGCGCTTGCTTGTGTCTGTTTACATAGGGGGGTGCGTGGGAATGCCTGTGGGTATATGAGGGAAACTTTGCGCTTCATATCGCTTCTTCTTCCTTTGCCCCCCCACACAGAAAGAAAAAAAACTTAGTCACACAGAACGGTGACGAAATGTTGCAAATATCCTCTCTTACTTATTATGTTTCCACTCTTCCTGTAGGCCAGCTGATTCAGTGGGACAGACTCTGGTTCACACACTCCGCATCCTGTCCTGCGCTGACACACCATCATAAACACACACACACACACAAACTTCATACCAGTGCTTTAATACATTTCCCTGGGATTTAAGCTTCCATGGGAGCCTGCAAACCCCACCATAGTTGTGGTATGACTCTCCCCATGTGTCCTGTCAGGCCTGGGAGAGAGGAAGCTCCATTAGTTAGCAAAATTGTGGAAAGTCCCCTTGCTAGCATCGAATGCCTTATCGTTTCATCACAAATAACCTTTAACTGGCCCCAAAATTTATACCATTAATAATCTCACTAATGATGGTTTAAAATATTTAAAGATATTTACATTGGTTACTTCTTGCTGGTGGTATAGAGTCAATGAATATCCCCTGATAGGGCATTTAATCATCCTCGTCTGTATCATCTATCCATGAGACTAACACTATCAGAGTGAGATCCTCCACTCCTAAAAAGGTATTGACACTTCCTCATTGCTATTGACACAACTTATCAGGCGTCAAGTAGGCCATCCTGAGAGGATATCGACATCCTGCTTTTAGTCCCATTGATGCGTTGTCGCTTATGCTGACGACACCTGCACACTTTTCCTCATTGTTCACCGCAGACAAACATCCAACTTGGCAGCAGACAGCCACAGATAAGTGAACTTACATGCACCCTCGTCACCTGTAAACCAGACCTGTTGTGTTTTTTCTTTTCTTTTCTATGCATCCATACTCTCTCCGTCTCCTTCCCTATGGTATGGTTTCCATGGAAACAGAGATTGTGGGGAAAAAAAAACCTGTATCGAGAGTGAGTGAGTGAGTTTTTTTTTTTCTTCCAATTTCTCTCTCTCACTCTTCTGCTCCGTCTCTCTCTCTCTCTCTCTCTCTCCCTCTCTCGTTCACTGAAAGTCAAGCAGTGTGTGGAGCGATCAATATCATTAATCAACACAACTCAACAGCACTCAGCTCTGCGGGGAGAGATGAAGAGGCACGGGGGAATGTCAACATGCCGGCCTGGAGTAGTCTTAACCAATGATACATATCACACATCACATGGATGAGAGCAGGGGCGAGGAAGGAGAGACAGAGAGGGACCGGAGAGGCAGACAGAGAGAGACAGATAACTGAGGAATGGAAGTATGCTTTCTAGGTAGAGGTGGAAGGGAGCGAGTGAGCAAGCGAGCAGAAGAAAAGAGAGAGATCGAGGTGGAGAGATAGAGGAGTTATTACTTGGTTGTCACCTACAGTCTAAAATCCCATATGACATCAGCAGTGAAGTGGTGACGGAGGTGGAACGTTCATTTATCTGACTCACTCTGAGGTATGAGTACAGTCAATAAGTACAGTCACTATTACACCATCTACTGGAGCTGCTGAAACAAATACCTTTCCATCACTGTCCACTGACCAGAATACTATAACAAAATGTTTTGGTATTTGTCAGTCATAGATACCCTAATCTGAAACATCTGAAACATAAGACTTCAGTACATAATAAACAATTACAGTGTAAATATACTGGTGTATAATCAAATGTAAGAATTCAGACTGTTTAAAACTGTTTCAGACTGTTTAAAATGAGATGAGGTGAAGTGAAGGGGGTGTAATCGGACAGCAGGGAAGACTACTCCATGAATATGATGGGAGTCAGAAGTCACATGAGTGACAAGGGGTCAGCTGGCGGAGGCGGGTGCTTTAAAAATGTACTGAAATGATTAAACAGTTATTTTTCTGTCTATCAACCCATTGACTCTGCTCTAATTTTGAGCTCTGCCCATGGTCCTCCTGCTTTCCTGCTTAAATATTACCACTACTAGCATAAGAATCTGTAAGACCACACTTGCACGCAAATATTAAACTTGGCGATCTGTACCAAATAATATTGTATGTATAAAATAATACCAAAACACTGTTTATGACTCCTTGTCTATAAAGGATTATAAACATACTTAAAATGGGTTTTGGTCTGCTTATAGCACTGTATAATTATAGCTATAAATCATCATCGACTGCCCATGTATGTAATACATCATAAACACACTTTATCATAGTTGTGATACATTACAATTATTTTATAAGACATTATAATCACTGTTATAATGCATTATAATGTGACTGTAAGTTACTCTAAGTGGTCACTGGATGCTTTCAGTGAAGTTATGAATTAGTTTGACAACTATGAGAACTATAATATACTTTGGTCTTTGCAAAGAGAAAGAAAAAAAGATGTCAGTGAGTGTCCAGGAATTATTTAGTGTTGTTATAAAGTATTGTGGATATTCTTAAATACTTACTGTAACTATAATTATACAGTGCACTAAGCAGATTATATATGTATTATAAGTGTTTATAATGCATTATAAACATGGGCGTCATAGAAAGTGTCACCACAATTTCTTTAGAAATGTGAAGATAACCTATTGTTCCAGAAGCAGTGCAGACCTCTGACATAACCATCACGCTGCACTCCTTTCTGATCCTGAAATAGCGAACTTTTATTCCCATTTGACAGACAAGTGTGGCACCTTTTCATCACATTTGTCCTTGGAGTATCCTCTAAGAGACAAGATTGAGAACATTCTTTAGATACCTCACTCTCACTTCTTGACACAGCAACACCTGGTAAAGAGGAACTGTAGCATCTCTGGGCCAAAGTAGACAGCAGAGTGATTATTAATTATGCTAGAGGGCAGTAAAATAGTTTCAGACACACTGAAATGACAGTATGGATTAAACTCATATTTTATAGCAGGTCTGTTTATCAATATAAAGTGATGCAGACTTATTCTTTTTATGTAGGGAAAATGGGAAAAGCATCCAACTTCATTGGGAATCACATTCTTCTATGTTCCTAATGGTTGAGATTTGAATGTTATGGAAATGATAATGCCTTATTTTCCCAGTGAACCCAAGTCCTGCCTCAAAAAGCCGGCTCATAATGATGGGAGAATTTTAGAAGCAGAAGGAGACATCTCTGTGCGGGTGAAGAAACAAAGGAGCGCTTTCTTACAGTCAGTCTCACCCAGTCAGCTTTCATATCACTTCTTCTCCACAGCCTTTAACTGACGAGTTCCCATAATAAACATGCCGAGAAGAAAAAAGGTGATGCGAGTAACAGTGGTTGGGAGTCAAAAAGGATAATGTAAAAAATCGACAGATTCATCAATATGCTGTATTAAGCCCGGGAAAGCCATTTGCATTTATAAAGTCAAAATAAAGAAGAGTGGAATGTGAATTCTTGCTCCTAGCTCACTCACCCACTCACTCACTCACCCGCTCCCTCATTATCTCACTCTTCCCTTCATTCCCTCTTTACAGTTGTTTTAGTTACTGAATAACTTATCCCTCACTGCATCTCTACCTCTAACTTGCTTCTCCTCCCTCTCTGAGTGTAGGAGAGATAACTACTGTGGAGTTGACAGCGGTAGTGGTCCTGTACTGTGGGCCCGGGGTGGGAGGTGAGTGGGAGGCTCGGTGTAGCATGTCAGCCATGCTGTTGGCAGCGGGACTTGCCAGCTCAACTTAGCGCTGCCCTAGAGTTGCGCTAAACAACTCCAACAACTTTGAGGTAAAAGTTGATTTTCTCTCTTCAGTCATACAATGGCTCCAAGCCAAGAATGACTCCATGCAATTTACTCTCTCCTTTCTGGCTCATTAATTTCTCGAATATCTATATTACAGTGTTTAGATTTGGGTAAGAAACATACTGTAATAGATTCATTTTAAAATTAATAGCAAAGAAAAAAAAATCACATTCATCTTTTCTAAACAATAAGAACAAGTCTGCTGCGATATATATATATATATATATATATATATATATATATATATACACACACACACACACACATAAAAAAAAACTTGTTAAACAAATAGTTTCAAATAATTCTTTTTATTCAGAATGTTATTCTGCATTTGTTAGTAACCTCTCAGAAGGCAAGGCCCAGAATGTAATGTCAGCACTGCTGTGTGAATCGCTGGCTCTTTAGCTCAAAGCTGAGCGTTCAGATCTGTGGGATTGGGCTGTGCACAGTACACATGCTCCGAGGGAGCACAGCACACCCAGGCAGATTTAGAGTCTTGTTTGTTTATTTCCTCTAAGTGTGCGAGACAGAATGCTTTCCCGCATTAATATTCAGCATCAACTCGTTCACAACAAGGAAAGGAAAAGATAGAGAGCAGGAGAGAGAAAGAAAGAAAGAAAGAGAGGGAGAGAGAGAGAGAGAGAGAGATGGAGGTATGGAGGCGGACCTCCTTGCGCTGCTGCTCCGTGAGGAGGCAGATTATTTAAAGACTGATTGAGACGCCAACGTCAGACGGATTGGGAGCGTGAAGGCAATCAGCGAACAGATAAGGAGCTGTTACCTGAAGATGCAGCACTGTGCTGGCTGGTTGGGTAGTCCTCCCTGCACTGTCTGATAACAGCCTACTTTTAATGACCAGTGAAAGCTGGCAGGAGACGGACACTAAACAGATCAACCTCTCCTCCCCTCCGGCTGCGCCTGGCTCTGCTCACTAGATATACTAACCCCCCTCCTCTCATTCCATCCATCCATTCCTCCTGTAGTCTATCTCTCCATCCTGTCATTCCACCATCCACCTATCCCTCAAGCGATGCTAAAAGCAATGCTGCCAACATACACTGCAGCCAAGAGCCACAACGCACGTAAATACAAGAACGCATAATGATGTGCACAGATATCCACATCTAGGATGAATTCATTCGCATGGAAACAATGCTCATATTTTCCTTTGAGATGCTTCTCTTTATTTGTGTAACCATTAGACATATAAAATTCATGAAACAACACACACACACACACACACACACTTAATACACACAATAATTCATACAAAAGCATTCTCCTAAACCTCTTCACTTTAAAGGTAGGCACTTCTTGCGTTTGCTCCGTCTTGGTGGATTACAATTAGCCAGGGATTCTCCTGCAGGGCATAAATGTGTTGCTTTCAGATACAGGGATCCATTTGACTCTAATGTAATTATTGTACGGAGGCTCCTGGTGCCCTCGCCAGCCACAGATTAAGGGCGCTCTCGCCCACCACTTGCTCTCACCTTTGGCTCCTCAGCTGAAACCATGCTAAACAGTCTTGCTCATTCTCCTTCTCTCTCTCTCTCTCTCTCTCTCTCTCACTCCATCGCTTTCCAAGCTCTCTTCCAATAACATAACCCTCCCCGACGCCTCTGCCTTTGTCTATTTGCTCTCAGCCTCTAGGCCAAGTAAGCTGATAGGCTGTCAGGGGTCAGCTGGCTGTGAGTGATTGGCTTAATGGGCAAGGCCAGAGCCTCTGCCTGGGAGCCAATGAGGAACAGCAGCCTGGCCTGTACCCCCTTGTTGACCTCCGCTAGCCCACAGCAACGGCGACACGCCTCTGCAAACACAGCCTGGGGTGGGAGCACCGGGTAGCTGCCAACAGGGGTCCCCCACACACATACACACACACACAGACTGATGTACAACCAGTCACGTGCAAAAATCACACACACACTATTGCTCACGCACACACACACTCACACTATGAGATTATACATCTGGCTGCCAAGTGAGGATCCCTCACATTTCTGCCACCTTTTCACTTCCCCTTTCTCTGTCTCTTTATCCCTCCCTTTCTTTCATTCCCTCTGTCTTATCCTTTCTCTGCCCATCGCCCCCTCATCCTAACTCTGTCTTTGTGAAACACAGTTCTCGCATCAAAGTGGGAGAAATATTAATCCTACCAGAAGTATCTGCTCCGAGTGTAAGGATCAAGAACCAGGTCGAGAATAGGTGGAGGGGGGGAGACACGAGGAGATAGAAGTGGGGGGGAAATGGCAGACAGAAAGACAGAATAAAGGAAAATGGATGGGGGATGTAAAGCAGCACATTTTGCAGCCTGACTTGGAAGCCCCTACACAACAATTATGGTTCACTAATCTCCAAGTATAATACAGGTCTCACACACTTTGGCTTTCTGCCTTGCAATTAGCATAATCGTACATCATATCACCATACAAATGTGTTGAACATCATTTCTGAAATAATGGACAAACACTGCAAACGGGCAACATTTATACATAAAAATGTGAAACAATGAATGGTCATTAATTGTGCCAATATGCCTCAGTATTACGAAAGGTTTTGATATAGATTCCCAACAGCTTTAATGTTCAATCAATGCATCGTCCTTCTCCCTCTGCCTTCACCTTGGTCGCTCGTCTTATTACAAAATACAGGTGAGGTATTCCACAAGGAAAAAAATAAATAAAGTGAGATTATTTTCACCCCTACATACTACATACTAAACTTGTCTTTGAAAATGGAATCATCCCCAGTTGTGTGAGATAATGAGATGTAGAGACAGACGGGTAACAGCAATGGCGACACCTGTGTCTATACAATCACACGTAGCATTTAGCCAATGAATAGTAAGCTTTAAACGGCTATGACAGACATTGCCAGACAATCCATATGTCAAGAGTGGGCGTACGTGTTAATGAGCACAGGAACACATGGAATAACACAACAGGTCCATTCAAAGAAACATTTTTCTCTGCGGCACCATACACTTCTCTTACAGCGGCCAATGTGATTTCACATGCCTCTGCTAAGGTACAAGTATAACCAAAGCCGAAAGGTGTAAGTACAAAAAAATTCTAACCAGCATTCCCATTCATCTGTGATTTGCATAAGCTGTCAGTTAGACCTGACATTCATTAAACCGAACATCAAGTAATACCACACTTAACCCCAGGGAAAACACATGGTTGGCCAGTGTGCAGAGAGAGGCATTACAGTGAGTGTCAGAATAATATCTGAACCTCCCACTTTCTCTCGTCACGACTGACCTTGTGTAAACACTGGAGGAACGGGTAATGCTCCTCAGATGTGATCTAATTGCAGTGTGTGCGTGTGTATGTGTGTTCCATGTTTAGCAAGTGGTGGGTTGTGCACTGACAGGCGCTAATGTGTACAAACCAGCACAGAGGTGATGAGGGTCGAGCACTGCAATGCACACACAGTACGGATGGGCAATAGAGAAATGATGAATGTTAAGTCTTTGATGATTGTTTGTACTGAATGTTTTCTGAAATGGATTTGCGAACTCATTTTCCAATCAGAATAACAACTTAGACGAACCAGCTGTAGATTTGCAGAGGTCAGTGCAATTATTTCATTAAGCAACAGAAACTTTTTTTTTTTTTCCAAATGCTGAAATCTTCATAAATGCCTGTAAGGCATAAAGTAACTCAAAGTAATTTCAAAGTAGAAAGTGCAATAAGAAATAAATGTGCAATTAAAAAACTCTATGTCTGCTCTGTTTCCCAAAGAGGCCTCTCTCGTAACTCAGTAGAAATGACAACATTCAACATTTTTACCAAATTAAGAGGGAATTTATGGTATATATTATTTTTAAAGTTCAAATAAGAATGACTTTAACAAACACAATATTTTGGACTGTTACGCAGTGTCATAAGTTGTCAAAGTTGTCAAAGAATCAGGAAAAAGGTGTTTCCTCCTTTTCTCGACTGCTTCCTCCTTCCTTTTCAATGATGAAAAAAACAAAAACATGTTGTTGCTTTACAAGAACAAATAAACATTTTAATGCAATAAACCAGAAGACAATGTGTGCAGCATGTGCTCTCTCATTCTGCAACTATGAAACCTCAAACTCTGGAATTTAGAAGGTCACCAATTTAGTTTGGTGTTGGTGCTGCATATGGTAGTAAATGTGTTGCACAGTGTAGCAGCTCAACTGCATGAAAGTCAATAGATGACAAAAGATATACACGTACAGATCACTTTGAAATTATATACAATGACGTCTTTTGTATCAAACAAATCTTGTATTTTCAGTATATCTCCAAACAACATGCAGCAATGTTTATATGAGTCTTTCCTGAGCATCTTTCTCACACCAACTGCCATGTAACTTCTTCCTGAAGTGATCCAAACAGGGCCTCTCGTCCACACAAGCATAATTAATAACACAAATACACCTCATTGAGTCACAGAGAAGCTAAACACAATTAGCTGTTTTTGTTGGAATTGCTGCAAGAGATTAGTTGGACCCATAACAAGTTTACACATCGTGGTGCCAGTGAAGCTGTGATGCATTAAAACCTAAACACAAAACCAAAAGGACAAATAAATCCCTTGTAAGGTAAACAAGCAAGCATGATAGAACCGACCAAACAGACTAAATATTAAACTGGGTAAACAACGCTTCAACAATGCTCAGCTTGAAGTTTTGAAAGATTTTTTTTAAAAAAGCATGTGCTTCCTATTACAGATTCAATGTGCTACCATTGGGTATGGTCGTTGTTTGTTTTTGTAAAGTGCACGCCTGCTTTAGCATCAGTGTGCTGTGTCTGTGTTTGCGTATCATATTATGTTTGCATACGGGCGGAAGATGTTTCCCATCTGCTTATAAAAAATGTTCAGATATGCATCATACACATCTTGAAAAAGAAAGAAGAAAAGAAATTGTGAAGTAACAAACACTAATCCACTGCCAAAAATATAACCTGTTCTTTAAACTTGTTCTGTTGCAGGCTGTTAATTTGATGAACAGGTCTGAACTAGGCAGCACTTGAATGGACATTGGAGCTGGTCCACAGGCTTCTGGATTATGGAGGAAGATCAGAGATGGCTGGATGTGTTGAGGACTGAGATGCACACTGAGGTAAGATAAGATGTTTTTTGCAGAACTGAGGGGAGGCTTTCGGACTGAACAGGGAATTCTGAATGTGTTGGGAGTGACAGAGGAGTGAGCCGCAAAACGGAAAGTAGTGGGCTGTGGCCAGATGAGGCCAAGGCCAAGACACGGGATGCTCCTCATGAGGCCGAGTGGCCCCCCGACCACTCAAAACAGAAACACATATCAAAAGATTACTAACACATTGTATGGACACATGCCCAAATCTCCAATTCTCCAATCTGATGAATGTGTATATGGCCAACAATGATTTTAACTTGGTGGAGGTTTTCTTTTTATCCAAGCCACACTCCACTGGCCATAAAAAGAGAGAAAGAGATTTGTCTCTTTTACCCTTCTCAGGGCACAAAAGAGGCAATGACATAAACCATATAAAGGACAACTCTTTGGGGTTTGTGTCACAGTTTATGGCGTGTCAAAAACAGAGAAGGGAGTACTCTGTGGCTTGTATACATGAGTATCTCATAATGCAGCTCTGTGCTATAAATTTCCGCCGGAGAAAAAGTTATGGACTGGGCTCATGAGTGCATGGTTAAATGTGGCCGTATCAAATGCATGGGAATACATTCCCCACCAAGAAATGTGACACAACAGGAAATGGCTTAACAGATTTTTCTTCTGGGCTAGAGGGGCCAATAACTGTCACTTTAGTTTAGGCCCACAGACTCTCAACTCCCTGTGTCTGGTCAGTAATTTGCAAAGGGAGACCTCTGTATTAAAATACTGTTTTGCGATATGGATAAAATCTTCCCTGGTCCGGCGCTCTGACTGTGAACAGGTCCCCCAAGGGCCCCACCCTGGGTCTCTGACAGGCACCTGTGTGAGTGTGAGGGGGAGGTAAGAGGTGTATAAGATTGAGGGTATGCGGTATCCTTAGAGTCGCTTTGGGTTTTTGGTGAAAGGTAAAGGGTGGGTTAGGTTTGTGGGGTCTCACTTCCCTCGGCTTTTTCTAGCTCTCTTTACTGGTTTTGGCATTTATTAGGCTTTATGCTGTGCACTTAATCTTTATTGGGATTTACACTATGAACTGACCCAGACAGAATATCAGCCCTGGGAAACAAAATATGGTTCCCTTGCTCTTTAACCACTACCAGCAACTCTCTCCAGTGTTTTTGCAGTGAAATCAATATATGCATATGGGGTATATTGATACACTGTGAAAATACAAAACAAGAAATTCTTTAAGAAATTCTGTATAAAATTAATTCAACACTCCACATTTGCTACTGTGTCCCTGGAAGGAAAAAAAAAACACTCTGGAGCATGTACTGTATGGAGGTCATTTAATTACCTGCATGGCCGAGGGAGGATACATTCAAGTAAGTGCTGTATCATGGATTAAGTTATCCTCCATATGTTTCTGTAGCCAGATTCAGAAATCTCCCAATCTCTCTCATTTCTGTTCTGTCATTGTCATTCTGCTCATGTGTAAACGTGTGAAAAGCAATGATATGAAAAAGCGAAGCGAAGGGAAAACAAACAGTGGGGATGAGAAGCAGGCGGAAGCCCGTAAAGCCTGGTGACCGGGGTCAACTCTCTCAGATACACATCAGTAAGAGGAGCTATAAAAGTTCAAGAGGAGGTGTCTCTGTCGATCCAGAGAAAATAAACCCAAGCCTGACTATACAAGGACATCAGCATGGAACACACGGAGGCCCAGCCTGAGTAACAACAACAAGCAACAAGGACAAAATCTACATCCATCATTCAAGGGCAGATACAGTACGTCTTACATGGAGGAGCACAATTTGTCCATATAGGTTTGCATTCACACACATTTTTAAGCGCACGCATACACACGCATAATAACTTTCACTCACTCACCCTCACACATTGGACAAAGGGATGTTTGCACTGGGATTTCAGAGCAGGAGGTATCCATGTTCTTGAGATTTGAGCCATAATAAGAGGTTAACCAGACATCACTTCTCACTGGCCTACAGGGGATAGACCCGTACACTTCATGCTAAACACACCACGACCCATATAGGCCAAAAAGTACACATGAACATTAAAAACCATATGACCACATCCTTATAGGAAACCGCAGGGACTCCCTGTACAGCCAGCATAAATAACCAACAACGCAGGCTGTTCATCATCACTTATTGGTGTATGTACATGCCGGGGGTTTGCAGGAACATGATTGGTCGGTGCATTCATCAACCTGATAGTGATCAGTCCCATATAGGGGAGATTAATCATTAGCTCTGCAGGGGCAAATGCATGGCACGGCAGATAGTGATTATTGATGGGTTAATCCCAACTCCATGGCTTTGCATTCAGGCAACAGCCTCAGGGTCTATCATGCTAAATTTTTTTTTATCGCTTTCGTATTAAGGCATTAGGATATGTTGGTAATATGCAGAGTAGTAATGCTGCACTGGGAAAATTAGGCCCATTATGGTTAATGCACCATATTCATATCAATATATTAGTGCAGTTACTTGAAGCAGACTACGAATCTGCAATTTTCAGTATGATATGAGACGGTTAGCAAATTTCCTGGTTCAATATAACATGACAGTGTCACCGATGGAATACTACAATCCTATCAAATCTTTTCTCTCTCTCTCTCTCTCTCTCTCTCCAACCGTCCTTCCCTTTCTCTCTCTCCGTCTCTCTCTCTTTCCTGGAAGTGATGTTTTGCAGAAGTGCTTTTAAAAGCCCCAGAGGGTAAATAGTGCTCTAAAAGTAAACAGAAATGAGCTGACCTTGCCAGAGTTTGGGCTCTTGACAGCAGAGCTGCTTTAAGACTTCAAGCAGCAAGGGTCACAACTATAAACAAATCCATTCCAATGCCAGCAATACATACACACAGAGAGAAAGCAAACAAGTTCCTGGCAAAGGCACATAATTAATGAAAACTCCAGAGAGAGAATGTGAAAGGGAAAGAGAGAAGGATAGAGACAGTGGGAAAAAAAATTGAAGATAAGAGGGGGTGGTCTTCACATGGCTAAGGAGTATGACTGGTGGAGAAACGCAGGAGGAGGAGGTGGTGGAGGAGATGAAGCAATAACACTGCGGAGAACAGGGTGAAAAATTCCTCACCAGTGTATTTAAAGCCGGATGTGAGTCACCTCACCTGGCATCTGTTTTTGTTTTAGCCAGAAGGTCAAAGGTCGTGGCCCTTACGTTCTAAGCAGCCAGGCTTTTACCCAGCACACCACAGAACCTTATCACTTTTAACATTATACAGTACAGCTCTGAGCATCTAACAGCTCAGTAGGAGGGCTTAAATCTCTTTTGGTGTCTTGCATGGCCTTAATGAATGTTACATCATTCTATTCAATCCCAGTCTGCACATAAAATACACTAAAAATATATAGAATACACTCAGTCTGAGCCAAAGAGGACACAATGAGAAAACCACCAGTCAAAATGTAAAAGTTAAGAGGCAGATCTATTTTTAATTCTACTGCTAATTCTGTTACTGACCAGCACCCTTGTGTGCCTCAGAGTTTCCACACATCCCTTTAGGCTTGACCTCAACTCTTCCCCTTCTCTATCACCCACTGCGAGAGGCAGAATTAAGAGTCAGCATCTAACAGAAGGGTCATAAGGCACAGAGTGCTGTCCACAGCTTATCTTTGACCTGCAGCACAATCTTGCAAGTAAGGGAAAAAAAAGAATCCCTAATCCTTGATTCAACCTCCCGGAAAAGGCACAGTTTTCTGTAAGTGATTTTGTCACTTATATTCTGTATCAGAGTTCATGTGTATCAATATTACTGCTTTTGCATTTTTGAATCTTAAGATGTAACCAAGATATAAAGACAATGTCACACAAAACTTGCTCATGGAGGCTAAATATTAAAATCGCTAGGGATGCACTGATTTATCGGCTGCATGTGGGACGATTTTCGCCTTGTTGACTGCCATCAGCCTATCGGCAAATAAAATGACATTTACTGATGGCAGTGGTTGATGTTTTTCTGTTATGTCACATCAGTTTTGCTCAGGCTAAAAAGCACGGCTCCAAACTAACAGCATCCTGAGGAAAATATAATATGTGTTTGAGTGGGAGAGAGGTCTTCAACAGGACACCATCGGGGTGAAAGGACACAGTAAACTCACTATCGACGCATCAGGGGAAGCACCCTAGTGTTTCCCTGATAATGCTAAATTGTGAACATCTGTACTGACATCAGCAGGAAGAGAACTAGTTAGCATTAGCTGTTAGCAGCTGGTGGCCGGAACTAACTGCTGATGGAGGTTGTATTGAGTTATATTATGATGCATTCAAGTTCTCTTCGGTCAAAGTGAGTATTTGGGTAATGTAAACATTAACCTTCTTATGAGATGTTTAAATGTTATCTTGTCAAATGTAGTTTTTGGCGAGAAACTTGAGTATATACAGCTGTTTGAAGAAGAAATGTGTAGGCTAGATGTTTTCACAGCAATATGAAAGATATTAGAAAGCAAATTATGATATATTATATATAGTCAGGAGGCTTTTAAGCAGTCTTTATGCTTTTCATGTGAAGGACGGTTCTCTAAAAGGTTCTCTGATTAATGCATATGACTGAATTTGTGTTCATTCAAAGATAGTGTAATGAAGGACAGGCTGACTTTAAAACAGGTCAGTTATTTCTTTTATAATGAAGATTTCTTTGTTTCCCTGGCACAAAGGGGGAATAAATGACAACAAAAGCAAAATGAACAACAACACAAAACATCTGTATTGGCCAAATTGTTATTTTAAATGTTGTCAGCACAGAATTTCACAATCAGTGCATCCGTAAAAATCCCATTTCAAAACATAATGTTAAAGTGAAATAATTATAGTAAAACTGTAACATGTAAAACACTACTGCTTTGGCATATGACTTCTTGGCTTGGTAAATGCTATGTTTCATTCCACACAGCACCATGCTTGATTTTAATGCAGTCAAAAATGCACGAAAGTGAGGTGTTTGGGTATTGTTCCGAAAGAGAGAGTACAGGTCACAAAGTGAGCATGAAAGCCAGAAATGTCAGCACCTGGCAAAGTAATTGTAGAAGCACTGACAGTGACAAACAACCCTATCAGAACTTCAATGATATATCATGCTCCTGTTATACTATTGGACAGTAAAATGTCATTGCACTTATAACATTTATCAGCGTGCATACAACTTGGCATCTCATCTCACGACTAGGAGAAAACATACACCTTCTTCATTCTCAGATGCACCTCCACCTGTGTTAAAGTCCTGGGAGAATCCTCCATTTCCAGTTCTGGATGGCCTGGTTTGGGGCCGTCGACAGAGCGTGGTGTGTGTCTCCTCAGGGCAGTGTTTGTCATGTCGGAGAATCTTGTTATATACTCCATGTTCCTCAGCCCTGTGATAAGTCATCGTTATAGCTGGCCAACCTGGCAACCCAGTGATAAGGGAGCCATGTTCAATCACTACGCCAGCTAATATTTCAAATTCCATATTGTTTGCCTGCGGTGGAAGTTCCCTCCCTCCAGCCTATGTACACATGCACACACACCACACACATACACACCTAGGTAAAGGACAGTTTCTCCATTTCTGTCTTTTTCTGTTTCTGCCACTTTTTCCCTCGCCCTGTTTTTCTATCTGTCTGTCTCTCCCATGAGATAGTGTGGGGATGAGTGGTGTCTGTAACCCTGTTAGAAAAGAAGAGGTAATGTTAACACAGCGCAGTGTTGCTGTCATGCCAGATGTAATGTCCTTTACGAAGGAGGAGAAATGGAGAAAAAAACTGCTCAAGTTCATAAAGCACAGAAGTTATTTCATTTTAACCACTTTAATAGAGAACTAAAGCTATACACATATTTGAAAATGCATTATTTTGCCACGCAGATGTCATTAGTAAGCAAAAACATTGTTAAAAGAAAAATAAACTAAAACACAAGTTCTCTGTAATACAGACAGAGTGAAGTATCCTGCTCCTCTAAACTTACACTGTGAGGATATGTGAGCATGCTCATAGACCTTGTGTAAACACTCCTACACACAGGCCCTCCTCTGTTTAGTGGTCTTGAGGTTCCTCTCCAAGCACCCTACCAACAACCGCAGGCTTCAGGTGGGGTCTGACCACATCCGACGGGAGAGTGAGAGGGGCCTTGAGCATCATCCCATCAATACGGTGTCCTCTAAACTTCTTGTGAGCTCTCTCCTTCTCTCTAACTCTCATAAAAAAAATAAAAAAAGCTGATGGGTTCGGCTCGGGAAGGCAATGGCTCCTGCGGCTGTGTTTATACAGCTTTAAGAGAAGGCAGTTTAGCAGGTGCATGGCGCTGTAAGTACAACCGCAATCCACCGCTAAGAGGATTAAAAGCTAGGATGATATCTTTCTAGTAAATAACGTTTCTCTGGAAAGAAAATACAGCAATAATGGAGCTCTTCTCATTCCCCTGGCTTCATCCTCTTTGCATTGGAAGACAAAAAGTAAGCGAGAGGGAGGGAGAGAATGAGTTTATACGGGCTGGGGAAAAAAAAAACAGGTGTTAAGCCTCTCCAAACTGGCCTATGTAATGGGGTTCTGTTTGGAGGGTGTGGAGCCAGCGGATAAACAGAATGCTGGTCGATATATTTGCCTCCTTCTACTCTATAATCCCAACAGCGTTACCCAAAGAGTATGCATTATAAGCATCAGAAGCGTCTCAAACATATACTAACTTCTCTAACAGAGCCTCATTCAGGGACAAGCTAAGCTCCTGTGCTATATCGCTTTCCAAACTGGCAGGGATAGGATACCCATAGCTAAGTAAATGGAGATGAATCATTGAGGGCTGAATTTCCATCATCTGAATGGGCCCTAGAATCACCACAGGAGCTTCCCTATCCTGACAAGTGTTGCCAGAGCCAGAAAATGCCATTATTTATCCCCATTTCAGCTGCTGCTTTAAGTTGTGTTGTGTTACTGCTGTCCTGCTATAGCAAAGTGATCTCAGGCTCAGTGGTCAATAGAGAGGTTATCTGCCTCTCACAGCAGGGCTGAGGCAACTCATATCATAACAGCAGAACACCTGGGCCGAGTCTAACATGTATCCAGCCTGGCCTGTGATCCTTCTTGGATCTCTGTCCCTTTTCTCTTCGCTTTTAATTTCTCAATTCCTCCAGGGCAGTGCTCCGTGACTACCTGGGGGTCCCTCTCCCACTGCCCACTCATAAAGAGAGAAGTACTGGATGTTTACACCTGCTAGGCCCCACTCAAAGCCTAGGGGTGGAGTTAGTGACCTGCCCACTCTCTCCTCCCCACTCCTCCCTCTCCTAAAGGAAACAATCAGCCTGTTACGAAGGCATCAATGGCTCTCCCAGCTGGAGTTTCCCTTTGCTTATTGAGTGTGGATGGGACGCTACGGCTACTGCGAGTTAGTGCGCGAATGTGTGTGCATGTGCACAACCAGTGTTGTGATGAGCACTGTTCAAAACACACTCCAAGACCCAAGTGGATGGGTGGGGCAGTGGACTCTTTTCCACCTCATATCACACAATGCAGCCAATTCTGTTGCCTGCTGAAGTGGAGAGAGAAGGAGGGTAAAGTCCTGGCCTTGAGTGGGTATGAACCCCAAGATCAGTGACCTGGTGGGACAATGGGCCCTCTCACAGGCAGACCCCTTCACTAACCCTCCAACACGACTAAGTTAATCCCCTGAGCAGACAGTCTTAGCATTAATACTGAAGCACAGAGTTAGCCTAATTGCATACAAAGAAAAAGGCATGTTTCAAGTAGCAGCCAATGGAGCGACACTTAAGTACAATGTTGTTACTGCTGGGATTTGTATTTGCAAAGTTACCTCGTGGAGAAGTTCCTCATGGGAAAAACATGCAAACTCTTTTTAAATACGAGCCACTGATACTTGAAAGGTATCACATACAAAACAAAGGCTTTTCAGAAATCCAGACGTGGTATAAATTGACTTAGAGGTGTACAAGTCTATAACTAGCTCCTAACATTCTGTATGGTGTGGTATTAACAGCAAATGCTGTTTCTGGAAATATTATTTTGGAACTGGTGAAAACAGAGACTAAAATGTGCATGCAAAACTAACTATAATTCATAGTGTCGAAAATGTATTTCCAGTCTATAGAAATTCATATTTAGTTGCTGGCTATAAGCCACCAAAGGCTCATACTTAACAGAGACACATGAACACACGATATGGCATAATATTTTCCAAAGAAATTTAGCTGCGGCACTTTATCATGAATACTGAAACAGTATCCATAGTAAGGGGAAAGTAAGGAGAAAAACATTACAGTTAGAAAAGCAATAATCTTATCAAATCCATAGAGGGCCATTATGAGGCATCAGAACCTCTGCCAGCAGGGATATAGTTCGTACCAAGAGATCACAACGCTTCTCCTCTAGCCAAAGGGAAATATTCAAAACAGTGCTACTGGGCTTTTTTCAATTTTAAAGAAGCCTTAAAATTATTGCAGAAATGTCCTGAAACCCAAGTGTGGTCTGAACTTATTCTGCAAGGAAATGATCACAATGAAAACTATAACTTTCGATGCTAGCACCCCCTCATTCCAAAAACAACAGTGTCACATTCCTAAAGTGCTTTTCCCCCCTCGCATCAGCTACCACTTTGGACTGTCAACGAAATAATATTGAAATGGAAAGGAAGGGAAATTATCAAGAATAGAGGAATGCTATTAGACTGACTGGCAGCTACTTCTTCTCTATGGTTTCCTGTTAAACACATGATCTCTCACACATTTGAGAACGCAGAACCATGTCTTCTCAGTGTAAAATGTAAGATTCTTGTAAAACATTTGCCGTGTAAAACTTAGCAAAAAAGTTATTTCTTTTAAGATTCTTTTTTTTGTGGACTCGATAGAGCTCTGAGAAACCTTAAATATCAATCCAAAGGTCAGGCAAGTGCAGAACTTTGCCCATCCTTGTTAACATTTATCAATTATTCCTCTCCATGGAGGTTAGTGCTTATTTCAGATTAGCCTTGTGAAACGGCACAACAAAGTGCACCCTTTTCTTCCCCTCTCCTGCACCCTCTTAGCCCTCCTCCCTCCTTCTCCTTTACCTTCCAGACTGACACCATGCAGCTCTTTTATCCCAAAGGTTTCAAAGGTTCTCTTCTCCCTGAATACAAAACACTACTGCCTCTTGAACTTTTGATGGTGGCTGAAAAGCAAAAGAAAGTCAGAAACACCTCTCTATAAAGACATCACAGGCAGGGTTCAGGTGTAGTTCACCTGAACTCCATCCATATTCAAAGGGTACTGCCTCTTCTCTTTCTCCCTCTAGCTAGCTTTTCCTGTCTAGCTATTGCTACTGAGGAGAAAAAGCCCTATTCAAAGGTGGAACTCACAAACACATGACAGAGCTGTTCAAGGTCCTGGCTTCCCGGAAGATGGGTAGTAAAGCGGGCTTACATTGGACAGGCTAGCCAAAGGCCTGAGGGCTCTGCAGCCCTGGTGAAATCAAATTAATCAGCACCTTGTCTCTTTTTGTTCTTAACTACTGATCTAAGAGGACAGGAGATAAAAGTAACATGGATGGACTCTATGGATGCCTTCACCGGTGCTTATGAGACTGAGAGGCAAAGGCCACAAGGAAAGGATAGCGTTCAAGGGTCTTAGGATAAGCCATTGATTACTGTTTCCCACGTACTTTAATCTGCCTGCACTGACACTCTACCACTGCCGGAGAAGGACACCCCATTGTCTTGGTGATAGAAAACACAGAGTTTAGGGGGTCCATATGCCACACTAATTGTTTATTGACTGTTCACAGCAAGAAGGAAGATAATTAGGGTCATTAACTAGTGTAACTAAGCAGACACAAGTTGTCAATTCCAGATCCCACCAGGCTCGTTCACTCTATTGTAACAAGCTGTGTAGGATAACCGGTGCCTTTTCCATGGGAAAACAGCTGGAGAAAGCATGGAAACACTTCTTTTCTGTTTTTATTATTCCTCCGCCTCCTCTGTCCTTCCTCCTCCTCTTCATTCCGTTTTTGTTTATTTTTCCTCCTACAGGGTGGGTCATATACATCCCCTCATCGGACATCATGCAAAAACTCACTCACCCAAGTTCCATGTGAAATGTGAGGGAGATGACACAAAACACATACTTCATACACAATTACATGGGGATATGGTTTCGGGGCATTAACTAATAGAAACTTAAATGTTAAAGCCGGATGCGATTTGCCGATGCACGATGGCTGCAATCCCAGCTCCATGCAATAAAGCAGGCACACTCTTAAACTTCATGTCCTTCCTCGCCCCCTCTCGTTCTCACTGCAACTCTCTCAGCAGTTTATGTAACAATATGTAAATGTTCTGCAAAGGAGGTTCCTGTGAATTTGGAGGGAAGAGAAAACTTCATCACCACATCAGCCTTGGATAAACACGTTCTCTTCTTAGTTTTATGTCATCTCTTGGAATCCCAGGACAGGCTGCTCTGATGCCTTGATAACCTTGATTCATTTGGAGGTCAAGGCAGTCATAAAATATCTCAAGAGCAACGGCGGCCAATGTTGTGTTTTAACAGCACCTCACTCCCCCTCTCTTGTGCTCTAGATTGTTATAATTTTTAAGTCAGGATGACAACTACGAATTTATCAAAGAACTAGGCATGTAGTTTATTTAATGCTGACACAAGTACCGACTTTACAAATGTGTTAAAATGTCGATGCATCTCTTAAGTAAGTGAGAAAACTCAAGTGAAAGATGATTTTGTTTTTTTATTGGTGGAAATTTTTAAAGTAAGCGCTCATTCCATTTGCAAGTAGCTCGATGACGTATGATACAGATAAAACATAGAGGTCTTCTAGGTTCATCGCTTTTTGGCCTTGCCTCGTCCGTCCTCTCACACACAGTGACAAGAACTTCTACTTCAAAGATCATGAGAAATAGTCCTAGAGGCATACTTTTTAATAAAACACAGAGCATGTTTGGATTTTCACTGGTGGAATTTGTATTAAGCGGGTGTCGAGGAGGTGTTGAAAGGGTCCGAAGGAGACGGGCCCTTTGCGAGGACGCCCGTGGGGTCCTGAGGCTCTGGAGCATGTGGGCAAAACCATCAGTTACTCCCAGATGTTATCAGGTCACTACAGCAGCTATGCCTGGACTCCCCGGGGACACACAAACACACAGCTGGGGAAGGCATTAGGGCGCAGAATATGAACCACAACCAGAAGGAATAGGCTACAGGGGATTTTCTCCTGCGTGTCAAGTGTGTGCTAGTGAGACTAAATATGTGAGAGAGCACAAGTAGTGAACGGCAGTGTTTGTGTGTAGGTATGTACATGTGCGTGTGCTCCTCCATGTACTCGTCTGTAAATTTATCTCTGTATACACAGTCGGCCTGCTTTATTCTGTCCCATGAAACATTAGCGAGAGGAGAAACACAGCTCTGGGAAGTGCAGATGAAAAGGGACAGAAGAAAAAGAAGCAGAAGCCGCAGACACAAAATCCAGGGAAGGGGGTCTGGAGCTACAGGGATAGGACTTTTAACTTCTGTGACACAATACAGAGTTGTTTGACAAAAAAAAAAAAAAAAAAAACTCTGCTACTCGCTGTAACCCCCACACCTTCCTCCACGGGTTGGGGAGCAGTGAGACTCTTGAATTTGCATAACAGCAAAGGGCAATCAATGGAAGAGGGGCCCTTTGTTAGGAACTGTCAACGGAGGCAGGGGCCGCAAGCCTGGAGCCCCCGTGTCAAAAGTGCTTATTTGGGGTGCCACTCGGACATGACAGGGCCCCAAGGACAGGGGCGAGGGGTTAAACTGCTAACAACATTAAATGTCACCCCGGCCCTGCTTTACTATGAAAGACATGCAAAGTGGCTTACATCAAGCACTGTCACCGAGGTTACGTGATATATTACACTTTCTACTTGTTACAGTTATAAACATCCGGTGCATCTGCATTTGAACCAGTCAAAGTTTCATGGAACATGTTTTGTAACTACTTAATATGCTCTCTGACAAAATATGCTGATTTCATGATTTTTGGTTAGGACATAAAATGAAACTCATATATGACATTAAACCTTGTGTATCAGTGAGGCAGCCGACAACTTTGGATGTTTACTAACAGTGTGTCTCCCTGTTCCTGTTCTTTCCCTTTCCTAATCCTTAAATAATGGTGCTCATTCAAAGTTGCCTTTTTCATCCATAATGGATCAATACCATATTTGATTTTGTTTGTTCTGTGCCAAGTGTCAATGTGCACAAGTCAAAGGGAAGCAGCCCTTTGTTTCATCCCGTTAATAAACACTAAAGCATTTAATATTTCATCTCCTCTACCGATGGGCCTCTGAGACGTCACTGTGTTTAACACCCGGTGTGTGCGAAACTGCTTGCACTTTCTCTCTGTCTGTCTCTCCCTCACCCCTTTCTGTCTTTTGGGTTTGTTTGCAACTCAGACGTCTGCGCAGGACTGTGTTCTGTAACTTATTTAACAAGGGTTCATTCTCTTGAAAGCAGTTCTACCCGCAGGACCAGCCGAGGCTTTGACTCGACTTTGTGTACGTCTATTAATAAATTAACTATTCTGTCACAATCTGAAGGAAAGATTCAATTATTCACAAATTGCAATGCATAATTCCATCAACCATGTTTTAAGCAGGGCTATGAATAATTTTTGCCATTTTACTTTGGATAATTAAAGCAGTAAATCTCTTTGTGAGGCACGTAACGGCCTTTACTGACTCTATGGTTCATGTTACAATGAAAAAGAAAACAATACACATTTTCTGTTATGGTGAAGCCAGCATTAATCAACAGCTTCAGGTATGAATATGCATGCAGCGGTTTAGTTAACATCTCTTATCGGAATATAAATCACTCATTTATTGGCAATCTTTCAGCTGTGGAGGATGGGAATGGGCGGGCAAGAATACGGGGTGAAGGAAAGAAATGGAAACATATTGAAAGGGTGAGGATTGAGGAGAGATGTTGGAGAGGGTGGGAGTGAGAGTTGGAAAGACAAAGGATGTTGAGATTGTGTGTGTGTGCTCTTGTGTGTGTGTGCGCATGTTAGATAGAGATACGGATAGGGAGATCAGTTTACCACAGCAAGTGTGTCCTCTGGCTCTTTTTCACTCGATCTGGGGATACCGCATTAATTTGGGGAAACATGCATCTCTCTCTTTCTCTCTGCCTCTCTCGTTCTCACACCCTCTTCATTCGCTCCCTCCAGATGAAGACTCCGTGTGCTCACAGCTCCTCTGCCATATGTCTCAGCTGAGACAAAAGTGCCTCTTAGGGTTTTTCTCACAGTATTTTTCTCCAGTCACACGGTTTGCTCCTGGTCGCTGCACTAACCCAATTAACAGGAAGCCCATNCACACACACACACACACACAGAGCCACACAAACCCCCTCACTGTGCTCTCTGCTGCCCCTGCTGACCTCTCTGAAGCTTACAAAGATAACAGCTGCTCACCATCCACTTACATTGAGACAATGGCCTCAGTAAAACAATAGTGAGCGATAACTGTGTGATAAAGGTACGTGTCGGTACACATTGTGACCTGCCTGGTAAACACAAAGAAGGAAATCCATCTGACAGAGAGGTCTGAATGGCTTTTACGACTAAAGGTCTGCTTATGTAACTCCACAGAAATTCTTCGAAATTCAAAATACAATACATAATTCAAAATATTTCACTAAATATTACATTATACTTAAAGGAGATTTTTTGACAAGTGCTCAAAAATCTCTGCAAAGACCTTAAAAGGAAAAAAACGAGCCCTTAATACATTTAAAAAAAAAAAAAAAAAAACCTAAGTCAGGTGTAATCACAGCCCCCTAGTGTTCCTAAAGCCAAACAGCGAGGAGATGTGTGACCAATACATCCTGGTGTGGCAACTGACCACGATCATGGGAGAGAAAGCAAGAGGGGGGGGGGGGTGGAGACAGCGAGAAAGAGCAGAGGCCGAGAAAACAGGATGACTTCTAAGGCCACAAACACATCAATCAACCTACTACCCCATCCTCCCTCCTTCTCTCCTTCTACCAGTCTCCCTCTCTGGTCCTCCATCTCTTTCTGTCTCTCTCTCTCTCACCCACACACACCCACCCACACCCACACCCACACACACACACACACACACACACACACACACACACACTTCCACCCTGGCTGTCTCAATTAACCCATGGTTAATCTTGGACCTCCCGTAGCAACTTCTAAAAGGGATCCGGGTAGAACGGGAGATGGTATCTGCCAGGAAGATTACAGTGCGACAGGCAGATCAAAGAGGGCCGGACTTTGGGCCCCAGCGATTAGCAGTAATTAAATAAAGTATGTCTGTTTAAACTTCATTAGCAGCTGGGCGTTTGCTCCACCAGAGTGGGCACAACTCAACCGTCCTTAATTAAAAGATAATCCACAGGATCGCCCCCTAATCTCCTTCCAAAATATGCTCTCCTCTCCCCCCATGACGGAGGTTTTCAGTCCGCTGCTACTACAGAACAGGCCGGTGGGTGGAGGTGAGCACTAAAGCCGCCGACAGTCTGAATAGCAGCCAGGCAAGTGGGTTGCTCCTCTTCTCCCCTCTCCCAACCCCCCGACCTGGAGAGGAGTAGAGAGGAAAAAACCTGCCCCCGATAACATCAATTTAGCATGCTATTATCTCCAATGGTGGAAAACTACACTCCGGCAAAGTCTGACATAAATCTTGGAGAGCTGGGGGGACATTGAATATGCATGAGCTGAAACAGATATGACACTGCTGGCACATTAATATTCTTGTCACTGGAGGTTTTCAAACTTTCAAGTCGATGACTTGAGCGAATCCAGTCTGGAGTTTCCATAAAACAGGGCAAAAGAATATTATACATAATTAAAGACCTACAAGCTTCTGAACTCTGAGGGCGAAAAAAAGAGAGAAAGAGAAAAAGAGAAATGTGTTGCTGTAGATTCCATAGAATTTAGATGAATCCACAGTTTGAATAAGGGTGAAGGGATACGACTGTATGGATCAAATAAATTCTCTATCAGTGTCAGTTTCTTGATACTCAGGGCCAGGGAGCACATGCTCGACACTTAACTATTTCGCAAAAATAATGTGTGCGTGGGAGAGCTCAGTGCGCTGCCACATGAGAGCAAGAAAGACAAGCTATTTTAAAAAACTGGGCACACATACAGTTTAGTTGTCAGAGTCACTCAGTCACATGCGAGTAAAGAGAACGAGGAGGACTGATGGTTAGATTGTAGCTTTGTTCTGCAAATGAGCGGATATTGATCCTTAAGTTGTGATAATTACATGGTCATGGCTCTCGGGTTAGAAATCTCCAAAGCCCTCATTTACGTCACTCACAAAATGCAAATTAACAGTTGGACCTTCCATGGCCCAGTTTTTCCTCCCAGCGTTCGGTTTCCCTCTGCCCACTGCTAAGTACCCATGTCATATGCCCTTTCCATCAAGCTCACCCTCACTCTGTAATCAAGGGTCATCTTGGAATCATTTCATTTCTTAATCTTGCATTTGGGGGGATTAGTTGTTCCCGCTTGCTGTTTATATTTATGTCTATAAATTGTTGGGCCCCGAGCAATCCAAAACAAACCGGCCGCCCTGCATTTCCCCTGGTTGCTCTTTCGCAAACTGTTTACTCACCCCCTGTCACCCTTCAACTCCCCCCCAAACCCCCTTCACAACACCACATGTAAAACACAAACACACACACACACACGAATACATACACAAACCAGCTGCCCCTGAGCCCCGGTTGTCCCAGATTACCTTCAGTTCACTTAAGGGAAGACACACAATGTGACCCATCTCCACCAGAGCGCCTTATTAAACTCAGATGTGCGACCACGTTCCAAACAACATGCTCTTATCCTCTTTCGCTCTGGTTGAACCACGGGGTAAAAAAAGGGATCCACTCACACACTACGGTATCTTCAGACTGATCAGACATGCTTTGGGGTTTGACCCGAGCTGTGTGAACACTGAGCTTTCCAACATGAGGATGGAGAGATGGAGAGGAAGATAGATGGCCCACTGATCCTGCTCTGGTTTGCTGACCAAGGAAAGGGCCGCAGGGCCTGGTGGCGCAGCAGTGATCCAGGCCACAGTCTGTCTGGCCTGCCAGACAGTCAGAATGAGATGAGACTGAGCAAACAGCACTAGCAGTGTCTATGGAAAGCATGTAATACACAGCATACATTGTAGGGCATATTTATAAACTGCTGAGTATATCTAAGCATGAATTAGGCTCCAGCTCAGGGCAGATTTAACATACACAAGCTGACAGTGCAACAGGGTGGTGTGGTTACATTGGTTATGCTGCAGGGTTGTTTAAGGACCAACCAGGGACAATTGAGGAAGAAAATGTTAAAACTGATGACCCATTTAGAAGAAAAGAAAAGATTCCATATACAGTGTTGATACACATCCTGCATCACACTGGAGAGTGGCTAACTGATCCATCAAATCACCCTTTACATGTATAATCTGCCATTAGGTTCATCATGTTATGTGAAATTGACTCTAAACCAATGACATGTCACACTAAAAGCAAACACAAATAGGGTGCACATAAATTAGGGGTATTATACAATATGCATATTGCATAAATACAATGCACAGTAGTGTATGCACGGTAACACATTAGTTTAAAAGGTGGTAGTCAATCACACCTTGCAGAGCAGCGATACAGAATGAATATAATGGATAAGCCTGTGATGTGGAATTGAAATATAATACACCACTTTCAATTGGGTTACAAAAGAAACTCCCCGTACTTTGTGCTATTAAACAATAAATAACCCTCCACTTCGCAGACATAAACCCTTAAACGCACTGATAGAGCAATCACAGCTGACAGAGCCTCGCTTGAAGAGAATTACATTTGTCGCGTTTACTTCTTCAAGGAAATAATATGGTGACCTCTCCATCCTACAACACCGTTACAACAGCCGCAACTATAGAGATGAGGTTACCATGGCCACTGCAGGAGTAGTGGCAACAGCAGGAGTAGAAATAGTAGAAAAGGTGAAGGCAGTGTGGAAAAAGTGGGCGCGGGGGGAAAGAGAGAGAGATTACATCAGCAGCATTGTTAACAGACATATTTCATAAATTGATCCAGCTCACATAACAAAGCTGGGGAGCAGACACATAGCCTGACCTTCACCATCTCTTAAGCAGACCAACAATAAATAAATAAAACCTTGCTCCTTTGACAGCCGCTATCCGTAAGCCTGAGCCAGCAACAGCCAGGCCAGACCCCCCTCTACTACTCTTCTTTCGCTTCCTCCCATCACCTCACCTCTCTTCATCGTTTGTGTGTAGTATCTGTGCACCTTCGGGTTATTCATCATCGCCGTAATATATCCCTTCTCTGCTCTCTTTCTCTCCCCCCTACCTTTCTCCCTCCCAACAAATTCATTTTGCCCTTGACAGGGCCCAGCCTGTGTTGTGACACTGGACACCCCGTGTGTAGCCGCTTCTATGACACTGGGCGACAGGCATTTAAAGCCTGCCCGTTCCCAACTGGATGGAGCTTTAGATAGAGGAACCAGTCTGGTAGAGAAGGAGGGAAAGAAGAGTAGGGATAGTAGTGAAAGGGGGGAAGGAGGGGAGTCAAGAGGTGTGCAAGGACAGCTCAGCCTTGTCACACCATTACAACCGGCTGTGGCTATATCGCCGTCTCCCTCCTGAAGGTGTTTTTCAGCTCCAGCTGATAAAAAGCCCCTGGGCAAGGTGCTTAGGTCAGGTCTTTAAACACAAGGGGAAATCTATCCCGCCTTTCGGGCTCCTCCTGGCCGATGCCACTGCTCTCATTTCCCCACTCGTTGCCTTAATTTGGCGGCGAGGCCGGATCCTGTTGGTGTCAGCGAGCTTGGTGAATGGGCAAATGTCACGGAGTCACAATGGCACAGGGAATTGTCAAGCACCTTGTATCGTACATGGCAGCTGCACAGGAAGATAATAGATTAATTTCATGACTGTCTGAGCCCTACAGGACAATATTGCTTTTTCTTTCACCCATCCCATTCTCACCGGATTGTCGTCTCACACTGATACACACATTTACCGGACATACTGTAAACACATTTTCCTGTCGATACACACATACCCACATGCTCACTGTTTTTTCTTCCTGAATTTATTTAGTGATACGCATTTCTCACTTCCATTTTTTTTTTTTACGCGAGGGTTAGAGTGTGCTAGAGGCAGAGAAAGCCAAGGAGAGCTGGAGAAAGAAATTCCAAAGACGTCTGTGTGTGGTTTTGAAATAGTCCGTCTCTATTTGGACTAGTGCTGGATCTCCAGCTAATCACATCAAGCAATTTTCACCATGATTACCAAGCACTTCGGCAAAAAGACTTGTCTGTCTTTTTCACCATTACAACCCACAACAAGTTCACCTGCAGAAGATGAAGCCATGTGAAAAAATATGACCCAACTGGGAGAAATGCTTAAGAGGGTAGTCAGGTTAAAGAGCAGTCTGTCTCTCTGTGCCCCCTCCAGTTCACAGAGTAATGTAGCTCCTGGTCAAAGAGCTGTATTAGATGATGGACTGGAAGGCAATTGCCTGTGCTTTACATGAGCATATGCTCCCAACAAGAATTACCAGAGCAGAGCATATCTTCTCTGGTATGTGTGCATGTACAGAGTAGACAGCAATTAGGCAGACTGACAGCCCCACTGCAGTACAATCCATGCATTTACAAAGACATGCGAGGAGCATGAGAATGCATACTTGTTACATTTCACGCAAATGTGATCCTGTCTGCGGAAACATGGATACATAATTTGAATGAATTCACATGTTTTGTTTTGACAAATAAAGAATAAGACAGCATCTACTGCTTGGTTAAGACAGCCTCATTTGACCTCAGAGAGGTTGAAACCAGCCCATCGTGTGTCTTGTTGTGGAAGCGCATGTCAAATTGGCGTCTCTGCTGTCATCTTTTATGCATCTCTTTGGGTTGCTATGACGCTGCCCAGGCTCAATGAAGAACATCAGTTTGACGCTGGAATGAAGCTGCCCAGCCAGGGCATTTTCGCGGGCACTGAGCTTTTGGCCTCGCTCCACAACCCGCGGCGGCACACACTCAATCTGCACTTCAATGAAATCTTTTCATGCCATTAGAAAAGAAATGAAATCTGAATGCCTGCTTGCTACTTTTTTTTTCCTGACTGCATCACAAAGGAGGGCAGGAACAATGGAGGCATTGGGTTGTTGCAGCCCTCGATTGAGACGTACTGCTGAAACGCACAGCATTATTAGGAGGGCATGCCGGCTGTGGTCCAATCTTCTCAGAATGATCCACATAGCTAGCATTACTGATCCTGCCGCTTCCCGATAGGAGTAAATGTCTGGAATTCTGGGCCGCCTACTAAGAGATGCCACGCTAGCCAGCAGATATTAGCATCTGTGATGTCACCGTGCTGCACAAAAGGAGGCAGAGAAAGGGTGAACAAGGGTGAACAAGAGAGGCACTCTGAACAGTTATTTGGTTTATCTACAGGAATCCTGCACATGTCATACAGTGACTCACTGAGCTAATTAAGCTAGGAAAGATCAGGTGATGAATTACTTATAAAAAAAAAAGAGAAAAGGAATCTCTGCATATTAAACAGTATTAGATTAATTCACAAACATGACTGTGCTCACTACATGCACACTGTTAAACTTGGCACTGGCAATAAAAGGGCTCTTACTCCTTATTAATATGTATTTTTGCATTTTAAAAAAGAACTGAAGTGAATGATTATCTGAGAAAATCAATATTTCACAACAGGTGGATACTCTTAAGAGCTAATTATTTTGTTTAAATATGTGTGTGAGGGGTAAATTAAGAGAGAAATAGGAGTGAGCCTGGGAGAGAGAAATAAAAAATTATGTTTCCCTCATTCAGTGGATTAGCTCAAGCCTGTTTGGCCACACTAATAGAGCTCGTCTAAGAAAGCCAGTCCTGTACCGGCCCCCATGGCAGACTTGTCTGCTGGGTGCTAGCATGGCTGCTCTGAATGCTAACTAGCTACTAGACAGCCTGCCTGCATCTGAGGCTGAGAGGGCCTTCACCAGGGGCACCCTGCAACTGACACAGTCAGAACCAGGAAAAATGAGCAAGACAAAAGTCTTTTCAGGCCCGGGCCCATGCACAGACCTGCCCATCCCCCTCTTAAGATGCAAAAAAAAAAAAAGAAGAAGAAGGGGAACGAAATTGAGCGAGTAACGAAATGAATGGAAGAAAAGCGCGAGAGGATTTATTGGTCTCCACTGCACCAATCAAGTGGGACGGTGAATGACAGCTGGCTGTCACAAGTGTCTTGTTCTTCGTCTTCATCTTTTGTTCTAAGGTAGTTTTTATTTCTCTGTAGCTGAGTAAAGAGGTGTGTGTGTGTGTACGTGCGTGTGTGTGATAGATGTGTGATTGGGGGAGTGCTACATTAGTTGTTTGGCGTTGCTGTGCCACAGGGTGTCCTGATAGGCTCCACACGCAGTATTGATCCTCGTCGCAGTGGTCCCCGAACAATTGCCATTATTGTTGTGATCCTGCTGCTGAGTTGAGTGGAAACTAAAAAGTTTCACCGAGACAAAAACAGCCCTGAATGTTCAAAAAAGACAAACTAATCAGCTGAAAACAGACTTTTCTTTTCTACTAATATCACGCATGATTATATTACTTCTTTCTCCCCTT
The DNA here is from genome assembly GCF_006386435.1 of Epinephelus moara. Taxonomy (NCBI): domain Eukaryota; kingdom Metazoa; phylum Chordata; class Actinopteri; order Perciformes; family Serranidae; genus Epinephelus; species Epinephelus moara. Next base: position 18,130,528 of record NC_065513.1, read on the forward strand.
ACGAGTCAATCACAGCCCCCGCTCTACACGGCACCTTTCTCTATTCTCTCTCTATAAACAAACAAGGCTCAACTGTGCCCCCTAACTCATGGCCTTTGACATAACCCTCACCCCTGTCCCCTGGTAATGAATTTGTTCACCTTAAACAAGAGTTGCCAAACAGCGAAAAACTCACTTTAAGAGACTACCTTAACATCATTGCTGAGGTTTTTACTTAATGAGCCCGTTGTCAAGAAACAAACAAAGACTGAAAAAAGAAACAATAGAAAACTCCTGTATAAGTATGCAGGTGGAATCTGAAATACCCTCCTCTTGCTCTGTGTTGTCTGAGCTGCTGTAAGGTCAAACTCACAAGTGAGACACCACACCCTGGGCATCCCTGTTTGGACTCATTTCCAGTCTCTAGTCACCTGAAGATGAAGCAACACCGCCTGCCTTCGCCTCTGGTCTCCGACAGTTATTGTTCCACAGCAGCCCATAAATCTGTAGCACTGGGATGTTTGCTAAAAGGGGGATCTGGGTCAAAGGTCGCGGAGCCCTGTCCTTTGGCCCCCTCACGCCAGATGGCACCTCAAGGTTTCTCAGGCTGTCAACAGCGCACACTCTCTCTCTCTCCCTCTCCCTTACTTTACTTAGCACCACCCAGCTTCACTCCCTAACTCAACTCGTTGTCACCCCATGTCTCCCCCACTCCCACTCTTTTTCTCCCTGACAACTCCACCCATTTTCTCTTCTCACCCTTAGGCCCCAGGCCCACAGGATTTCACCCCTCCTCATCATCCTCTCTCTCTCTCTCTCTCTCTCTCTCTGCAGAGATTCCACTCCTTTTCTGGCGGTAGGAGATTCCACTTTAGGGTAAACAGGAAGGGAAACCTGAGCAGACACTGGGAAATGGCAGTACCACAGTCAAATACCTACAATGAGTGTTGGGGAAGCACACACTGCGAGCGCTGGCATTATCATCCACTAATTACCACATTTTGAAGGATTTTTCACGTTTTCTTTTTTTAACCCCTACTTCATTTCCCCTTCCTCCCTTCCATTTTGTTTAGCAAATAGCTTTTTATAATCCTCATTGAATCAATTTTCTGTGTCAAAATGAATAAATTAGCTTGCTTTATTTTGGAATAAACCATTAATACAGGAATGCCTGGTAATTAATTTCCTGTAATTGCCCCACCGGGATTGGTGTCAGTTACACCCACTCCATGGAAATGCTGTATATTAGCTTAAACATGGCTCTTACTGTGCTTCTGTGTTATTTGGGTACCAGTATTGGTAAAAGGAGGGGCGACTTGGGGACACGGGGAGGACTATCATGGGGTGAGTGCAGTGCTGTTTGATCTAGTCTAAAGTACAAATATACCACTGTCACTCATCTCACACATGACCAAATTAAGTCTAGAAATGATATATTATATATATTTCTAAAGCCTGGCAACCAATGTATGTTTTTGTATGTTATCAATTCCACTTGAGCATATTAGATGTAGTTAATACTTGAACTTAAGCCTAAGCCTGAGCTTATAGCATGGCTGCTTGTGGTAATAACTCTTTGTACATAACTCTCCCCAAAATGCTTCTTTAGTTGTAATACCCACACCAGACTGTTTAACATCTCTAATTTGTCATTTCCAGGGGACGGCCGGGAGAGTAGACTGAATTGCCTTCTCTGGGCTAAGCTCCTTATGTTCACTTGTACATATTGGAGGATTTGTGTGAGCGAACTCAGTGGGTCCAGGTAAAGTAGTCCCACTCCACTGGCTGTGTAAACAAAGGATATGAGGGAGCCGCTGCCTCGTAGCCCCACTCAGCAAGAGTCTGTGGCTCCGACTCCGCGCTTTAAGACCTCGAGACAGCACATTAACATCCGTCTCCCCGGCAGCCTGATTTAGGAGTCTTCTCCAACAGGTTCCCTCTGCACCCAGTGCCCCCATTCAGAGGCAGAGCGCGCCTTTCCTGCGGCGTCAGGGCAAGGTGGCAGAATGTTGGCTGGTAAGTGTGTCACCCTGGCTGAGGTTGGGGCACAGTGGCACAACGGGAGCGTTTCTATTCCCCTCCTCCATCTCTCTCTACTGCTTCCACCCTCGCTCTCTCTCTCTCTTTCCCTCTCCCCAGAACTCCCGCCACAACAGCACACATGAAACCAGGGCATGCCCCCAGTGAACAGCAGAATAGGCTGCTGCCACCAGTGGGCCTGGAAGGGCCCGACTTAAAAAGAAATTCGGAGAAATAGCTGTAACCCAAAAACAGCCTCAGTGAGCCGCAAGCCTCCATCGGTGCCCCTATTTTCCTATTTGAGATGAAGTGATGATAACTGCAGTGAGGGAGGGCAGTGGTTATGGAGCCTGCCAAAAGACAGACAGATCCTTCCCCCAGGTCAGGAACCATGGGGAACGGGCAGGATACTGAATCATGGGGCTACTCAAGGTTCCATTGTCAGTCTTTTTTGATGTCAAAAACACACATTTTCATACACATGTTCTGTGTTTATGCACATACTCTGCATGCACAAGTTCCCTCAAACACACACACACACGCGCGCGCACACACACACACACACACACACACACACACACACTCTTACGGAATAGAATTTCCAGATATCTTTGGTTCCAGTCGATTGACGTACAGCTGATGTAGCGCAGGGCTTACTGCCTCTGACAGAAATAGTTCTCTAATTTGTAATCAAATCCACACATTTGTTCCACTTCCACTATACATTGTGAAAATGGCTGAATAACGAAAACAAACTGTGGTACCCTCTAAAGAAATATACAGGGAATGTATTAAGGAAATAGACATGAGGTAATCTCCACCAGGGGAAGCAAAGTTTAGAAGGTTTAAAAAAAACCAAAAAAAAAAAAAACCAACACATCTCCACAAGCTCCTTTTTCTCTCCATGACTTTGTGGGAGGATTATTCACAGCTGTAAAACTAGCATACAGTCATCTGCTTTTCTGTGTTGTTACAGGCAAAGCGATGGACACCGCTCAGTAACACGGTTGAAGTAGAGGACAGTGTTACTGCCTGAAAGCTGGGGAAATATTATAAACCAGGAATACCAAAATGCTAAGTGAAACCAGAGTTAGCAGAATGAGAGAAAAAGAGTGGTTGACTACACAGCAATTCTTTTTTACATGGGTCTTCTTTGGGGAAGAGAAAAAAAATGACTGAATGACTGCTTTGTTCAAATTTCATCCTCCCTCATGGTCACACAAAGGCTGCACAATTGTGGTGTGCTGAACATTTGAGGCTCACGTGTTGAATTTCATACATGTATATTACAGTATGTGGCGTTAGGGCCAAACAAAAAAGCGGCGCGAACCTATTCTTCCTAATTGTGCACTTCATAGACACTAAGATTGATGAGGAGATAATCCATGTAAGATGTGTCTTGTTGGAAGTCTACCCTCGAACACTTAAACAGAGACACTCCATCAGGATTTGAAGTTGAGAAATAAGGTGAGGTCTAAAGTGAATCAATAGCTTGGCTGTGGAGTGGTGGCCACCTGCCAAAGAGACTGGCATATCCAATGTGTCTTTTTCTGGACATCAAGGATGAGTAGTGGGTCCCTTTTAAAGGAGAGGATTCCTCACGGTACATGCCCTCTATATGTGGGCCATCTTACACTGTCCTTTATTTTTGTACATTAAGAACACTATTCTGCTGTTACCAAGCAAAAACAAAAAAAACCCACTGTGAATTCTGACTATCTCAATCATGATAAATATATATATATATATATATATATATATACACAAATTAATTTGGCTAGACTCTGAAACGTAAGTTTTTAGAGGTCTCATTTCATATCATTAGTTCTGTATGACCTCAGAACAATCTTGGGAACTCTCCTGAAAGTCTGAGACAAATAAATCCAGCGTGGCGGAAATCGAGATAAGGAAACAGAGAGCGATAGCAAGAGCAGGAGTGTGAGATCTCTAAGCCATGTTAAAGCGGCGGGGTAGGGCACTGTCATGGCTGTGTGTCTGAGAGGGCTTCAGCCTTTGGCTCTCTGTGCATTTTAACACACCATAAATCACTCTCCGAGCACAGCCCCGCATTACGTGAATGATATATTTTATTTACACTATAGAGGAAAACACACATGGTCCTTATTAATCATCTCCCACCTTTAATAATGAGTCAACTTCCACTCATTCATCACCACTTCCAAAGCCATGCCTGCAGAGAAACACAGAGGGGGGAAGAGGAAGGAAAAACAAATATAGTTGGCTAACAAGGTGGTTGCTCGAGAAAGGATATGTAAAATGCTTCAAAATGCGATTGTCACATTCTTAAGGCATTAGGAGCCAATACTGTAATGTGGTAGAGCGTGGAGATTTTAGCCTGAGGGATTTTAGCTATTTAGTTTGTCACTCTTTGAGAGTAAAATACCTAGATGACATGAGAACTTTTCTGCTCCCTGACATGTTTATACAAGCTCGCTTCAGCACCATTACTCATTCTCACTTGTCTCTCTTAGAAGTCTGCTCTAATGATCGAGCAGAAGCATAACCACAGCCCTATGACATGGGTGTCACAGAAATCTGCTACATTTGCCAATGTGGCTGCATTACTGTCAAAGCTCATCAAAATGAGGCATTTAAAACCTCAACCTTTCTCCACCCCCACACCCAGAAGAAAAGATGTGCACTAAACGATAGCCGATTTCCCGTCTTTGTGCTTAAAATAGATCCCGTCTTGCTATTAGAACTCAAGTCAGATACAGTGAAACATTTTTGGAGTGATTCCTCATGTTTGAAATGATTTTGAAAGCAATCCGTCTTAACAGCACCCTCGGAAAGTTGTGCTTTACTATGTTAAGAGTCTTTGGAACTATTCCAAATCACACAAGAGAGGGCAAGAAAGCTGTTGAACACATCTCCACTGGTCTCTGCTGTGGGAAATATAATATGACACTAGATAATAAATGACAGCAGACAACTGTAACTAAATTCTTATATGAAGGAACATAAAGGCTTTGCCATGTGAGCAGCGAGAGAAATATCAGTGACAACACATAGCTACTGCAGGATTATTGATGTTTAAGATTTGTTGGCATGCTACGATTCTGGAAGTAAAAACAGAACCAGACATCAGCTAACTTCGAGTCAACCTCCTCGAGCTAAAAACAAAATGAAACAATCATACACACTGGAAATATCAGCTCCTGGTTTGTAGGGGTGCATTCTCCCACAATGTAAACCCACATTTGAAGCTACACACCAAACAGAGTGTTTGTGAGTGTGTGTCTTTCTCTCTGACATACAGTGCATGTATGCATATCTGCTTATAACCATCATCATTTTGTCTATATTATCTAAATTTGTCAATTTCCTGTAAACCCTACTGTGATAATCACCAACACTATTTATTTTTTGTCTTATTTAGTTTCATTGTTTCCCTCTGCAGCCAAAAATGGAAACACTGTCCTGTAAATCTGTAGGTGGTGGCTCTGAAATTGTGTAAATATAAGTAACAAATAACTGAAAAGCAAGAAATAGTTGCTTTTGCATTATTTTGCAGAGTAGTCCGTCATTCGGTTAATGGCTCAGATCTTCTCAACACTGAGTCTATGTTTGTGCTTAATGAACCGAGAAAAAGGTCATTACAAAATAGCAATATCAATTTTTTGAGTGCGCTATAGCTATCATAAAGTGAGCGGGAAAGTAATAGAAATAAGATTTAACACCGGGTCCTGCTAATGTGTGCGAAAGAGGTTAACTGCTGTGTTTAGTAACAAGCAAATGCTGCTCCTCCCATTAAAGGTGGCGGCCCTCTTTTATTGTCTAGCTTTAGTGAATCGTCAGAGCTTGGCACTGGCTATATAGCATCAATAAACATAATTTTATGAAGTAGCATATAAGCAATAGCAGGTTCAGCGATTAAAGTGATTTTGTCTTTGGCCCTATGATATAAAACCACCAAATTACTAATAAATTCTGAAAAGAAAACCATTTTGGAGTATATTTACAAGGATGGAAATACAAGTTTAATGATGTGTTGTGGTTAACATCTTTTCTTCCAGCATGTCTTTTCTTAAAAAAAAAAAAAAAAAGTTAACTGTCTCAAGACAACCCACTTCTGCCATATGAAAACTTATCTTTTTGGCCACATCACATTCTCACCTCCTAGTGATACAGATTCAATAAATTACTCTTAACAAATTCTTGTTCTCCTCTCCCCTTCTTTTCTGTGTTCCCTGACATTTTCACTCCCTTTTCGAACCAATGATATATCGAAATCTATGAGCCCATAATCCTATTAATAAAGCTCTCTTGTCCGTGTTACATTTATTTTCCCCCTAATCTCCTTCTCTTCCACTTTTCTCTCTTTCTCCCTCTCTCACACTCTGTATCTCTCTCTATGTCCCTTGGCTGACCCCTGTGAACATTTTCCCCTTGAAAGGCAAGAGAGAAATTCAGATTGATACCAAATATAATGCCCATTGTGGGTTTCACACGTAACAAGGTGGTTGATGGCATGATCAAGGGTGGTTTAGGCTGACTGACAAAGCCAGCCATCTTCACTTGGTGTGGGAGGTATTTCTGTAATGTGTTGCATGCTGACAACGTGCCACACGTTGAAATGGAACTGCTTTTAAAGTACTGAAAGTATAGCACACACACAAATGTAGTGATGCTAAAAAAGGATTTTTAAAAAAATCCTGCCAGGTGTCCGTTTCTGAAATCGTCAGTATCCTGTTTTTTAAAAATTGAGGACAAAAAATAGAAAAGAAAAATTGAATAGCTTTAAATTTCTAAACACAGAATGCAAGAACAAGTGTCCGCCTTTACGTCTGTATCTTTTCTCACTAGATTAAAAACGGTGGCTCCATACATACATAATCCTGATGAGAATCCTTGTCATGCATGTGCCCCAGTCATGGTTAATAGTGCTGACCATGAGCACCACAGCACTGCTATCCTCATGGGGTGACCAATCCGGTGGGCACAGGGGATGCTCACCCTCTGCAGTCAGACCCACGTTCCCTAGTCAGTATTAAATCCATCAGTTCCACAGCCAAATCCAAATGATTCAATCCCAAACTAGGAGACTCCCAAAGCCTTGCAATTCATTCTCGCCATCCTCTCCATTCCTCCCAGCAAACAGTGTGGAACAATGGGGATCTTGCCACTCCTTGGATACATCTCCAGCAAGCTTTCAGTGCAACATCAATCCTGTTTTTGCCTAATGGATGAACTGATTAGACATGCATAAAGAAAGTGGCTTGCGTCACCATTACGCCTTTGAAACTTCAGGATAGAACGAAAAGCAGTCGCTTCTCATAAGCCTCTAAAAGATGGAGTGACAGTTACAGAGAAGAAAGAAGAACAGAAGGAACAGGAGACTGATATTTCAATAATCATAAAGGGTGAAACTGAAGCAAATCATAACAAAGACTACAACTGATTTATCTTTTCACATTGTTGCATGATGAAGAAGGGAAAGGCTCATATATGAATCAAAACTTCATCCTAACTGCATTTTTGTGCGTATCTTGCATTCAGATGTCAGTAGAAACTGGTTGTAAAGATATCACTCACTAAATCTACATAAGCAGGGTATGAATGTGCACGTTGGATGAACTGTTGACACAATGTTTAGTTTCATAAAAAGTATCTAAATCAATCAGGTGTTTGTTTTTTCTCATCAAATGTGATGAGGGCTAACAGTCCCAGAGGCTGCATAAACCATCCCTGTACGTGTCTTAACCGCAGGAACGCAGCAACATTTATTTTCATATTTCAAAGAACCAAGGAATTACAATAATTGAAGGAAACATTCTGAGTTGTTAAACTCTCCAGTGGACCCGGGGTTGCAGATTTGTCAGCAGGCGTGCTGGACAATAAAAGTGAAGCAATGACGGAGTAAGTGAAAAGTTTAATGTGGCTCTCACTCGGCTGCATAATGTGTCGTGACCGATGAAACATTTCCCAATGGTTCACACGGCTTTCTGTCAGCGCTGATGTAAAAGCCCTGGAGGCAGGGACCTAGGTCTGCCCTTTAAACTGGCGCCTCACTCTTTCAATTTGGTCCTCACCACAAAGAAAAAAAAAAAAAGCAAGACAGAACAGAGACAGAGAACAAGGGGGAGTATAGAACAAATACAAAAATGTATTCCTAAGTTGAGTTGTCATGATAAATGAGGATCAAGGGGTGAAATGAGCAAAAAGTATGTTAAAACACTTCATCATAGTAATCCCAATTTCATTCATTTAAATTACATGTACAATTGTATGAAGAATATGTAACTAAAGTATTTAAAAAAAAAAAACAGCCAAAACATGGCTGAGAAAACTATTTCACACTTTGCTTATTTAGCTTAAAAGGCATTATAGCAGGCCAGTTACCTCCTGAGTTCTTCTGCTCATGATCCTGAGATACATATATGGTCCCTATATATCAAACTTTGTTTTTCTGCGGCAGCCTTTATCCTCCACCTGTTCAATATATCTCAAATGAACACCTAATTTCAGAATATTAGTTCATTGGCTTCATTGCACATAATTGACTCATTGTTATATTCATGAAAAGTGAGCAGACGTCGCAGCCACAAAGGAGGATAGAGATGCTTTACATGAAAATCTAATAGGCAATTTACATTTAAATTTCTACTGTCTCTGTTATGGGTGGATTTAAAAGAGCAAGGGCCTGCTTTTAATGCCTCCATGCTGTCTCCATACCACCTCTTCATCTCCTCCCCTTTTACATCACCCCTTTTCAACCCCCTGTGTCTCCCACAAGGGCTTTCATCCTCACCTTTAAGGGTACCCAATCAACCGCGAGCTCGGCATAGCTTCTGTGGCGGTGGCACAGAGGCAACCTGAACCCCAAACAAAGGCCGTTCATTAAAATATCTCCAGCAGAAAGCTCAGGGGTTCAAACTACTACATTAGCCTCTCTGCTAACACACGGCAGAGATCAAACCACAGGTATACAACAGAGAGAGCTAGGTGCCTTATGCTAAAAAAACCTGAGGACTCCAGCAAGGAGACTGTCAAGGCTCACAGGGCCTGTGCAGTCAGCGGCAAGACAGGCTGTTCTTTTGGGTCAGAACACTAATGAAGATGTTTGGTGAAGTGGATGAGCATCTGTTCAGAACAATGAGTGGGTGGCCAGATGTGGCCTTTGATGGTTTGCCTGTGTCACAGTCCAATCAAACGATTCCAACTCCCCTTTATTAATATGACTGCTAATGATAGCCGCTCCCCTCAGCCTGTAGCCTTTCAAATGAACATTGGGGTATCGCTCAGTACCAGCGTGTTGAAAGGCCAGTGTGCAGTGTAAAGGTATGGCTGTCAGTTGTATGAAAAAATCTGTCATCATAGGGATATAAGATGATGAGATGTCAAGGTGTCAAAAATAATTCATATCAGATGACAGTGTGGTTAACTAGCTCGTCCAAACACCAGAGTTTTAATAGCGAGTTCACGTAAAGGTCAACAGAAAGACATTTCACAACAAAATCCTGTGTTATTTTGTTAAGTATCTTTTTGGAGCGCTAAGTACTGTAATACAACATAACTGCAATGGAATTTAACTGTGATAATTGTTTACAATATCTTAGTATTTTTTTTTTTTTTTCAAAAGCTGTTTCATCACACATTGTCTGATCTGCTAAACAAATGTAAATGCTGAGAAAAGAAGCAATACTTTTCTCAAAGAACCCAAATGATCAAGGATTAGCAACTCAATTTAATGCAACAACAATAGTTCTCACATTGCCGCGGATTAATTTGTTCCTCTGTGGACCGAGAGCGGAGGGTGAAAAGCTACGGCTCCATAAAAAAAAAAATCCAACTTTACTGCATATAGAATTATACACCTTATGTGCATCATAAATGGTGGGTAATTCATCCATAGACGTAATAAACCATGGAATATGGATGGCATATATTCCACCTAACAATATACTTCAGCAGGGAGGAAGTAAATATGGTGGTGTGATTTACACTACAAAGTACACTCATAAATTATCAGAATATTTAACGAGTTAAACATTGCACGGTGTGATACACCGGCGCTATAGTGCACTGTGGTTGTCATTGGAAAGGATAATAGTGACTATGGTATGGCATTATGAACGCCTGACGCCTCGTGGACATGCTCTGCCACGTGGAGACACTGTGCACTGTATCATCCCCATTCTTAATAAAAGGCGATGGCGCCTTCTGAGCATAAGGAAAGTTATGGAAAATATCTCTCACCCAAGGACACAGCGCCAGATGTGCTAAGACTTATGGGAGCAATCATAGGTGGCCAAGGCTCTGGTGTGGGCCTTATTAAGTTAGGCTGCAACCCAGCACCTTCAACTTATTAAGCTGTCAAGAGTTGCAATGATTAAAACCAAAGAAAGGTCAGTCGCAGACCTTCAGCATTGTGCAGACCCTGATATTTGCTTTTAGGCCCCAGACCTAATGAAGACGTTTTACTTGATACATGCAAGGAAGGACTAAAAGAAATAGTTCTTTTGTGGCACCTTTTTTTCAAGTCCCCTTATTCATCCTAGATGGCTTGTAAAAATGTCCAATACTAGTATTTTCTCTTTCCCCACAACTCTATCCTTCTTCTCCTCTTCCTCCCTTTTCTATCCCCACACACTCCTTTGAAATTAATTTAATCCATGACAAAGAGGCAGATAAATAGGGGGAGATAGAGAGAAAAAGACGAAGAGAATAAGTGAGGAAATCAGAACCATGGGTAACTGCGTGCTGTTTTGCACTATCCTCGTCTCTCTATTCAGCAGTTTTGCATAATATCAGCATGTGTGGGGATCAAAGGGAGTAGGTTAATGGGAAAGGGGCTTGGGGATAATTACAGGGAGGGGACAGGTCGGGGAGCGGTGGGTCCAGGTGGGGCCAGCCCTGCTAATATGCCCCCGTTATGCTGACAGCAGGATTCCAACGTCTGCTGTCGGAGATTAAAAAAAGGAAGGAGGAATAAAAAAAAAAAAAAAAAACAATCTTGGGGAGTTTATTGAGAGCTGTCATGGGCGTCCCTCAGATGCTAGGCGACGGTGGCCGCTCACAGATTTATTCTCTTGTCATAGCTGATGATGCCATCCAGAGAGTGGGACACTGGCAGATGCTGGAGGAAGGTATGGCGGAGGGAGGAAAGAGGAGAGGAGAGACAGGGTCCAGTAGAGGGGTAAGGTTCAGGGATTACAGCCCCTAGGCAGAGAATCAATCACACTGGAGTGAGGTGAGGTGATCTGGGATAGTATGTGTTGAGGATGGGGATGAAGGAACGATGTTGTCTTAAACAAACGCCACTCAGTCACACCATTTCAATTTAAGTCCTCCTGGAGAGATTCAGTCTGTCAGCTGTGTCACTCTCATCTCTTCCACATCTGGACATCTCCCTGTCTCTTTATATATACACTATACGTGGCTGCAACAGCTATATCCACCTGCCCAAGTAGATATAAATGTAACCGTGCCAGCGGCCAAACTATTAATGTAGAGGCCTAATTCTGACATGCCTTTGACACCCTGTGAAATCTGTATCATTAGCAGGATACAGGGATGAGGCTATAAATGATGGAGAGAGGGCAGTGGGAGAGAAATAAATGAAAAAGGACGATAGGGCAGAAAAAAGTGAATCTGTTGGAGTTCAAAGCATGCCCTTGACTTCAGAGGGGAGGGAGAGAGGGAGAGGGAATGAGAGAGAGAGATCTGCCTGTTTAGGCAGCGCACTTCAGGACAACCTGTGAGAGGCAAATTGTAAATGACATATGTAAAACTGAGGGGTTAGATAAAGTTCTGTTTGGTCTCGGAGGGGTTAAAGGAAGCTAGTTAGCTAATTGACACTGCAAAGATGATGGAGGTTTAGTATGTTCGAGCACCAGCCTTGGTGGGATGCTTTATTCAACAGAGGTGATATAGTGGGCAAGGTATGTTATTCAACAAGAACACGCCAGGTTTAATGAGGGGGGGGGGGCTAGTGCTGCAGAGTTGTGCAGGGTTCATTAACTTCTACTAACCTTAAAGGAATACTTCATCAACCAAATGATCATGTGTATGTCATTTTCTCACCCCATGTTATATTGAATTTGGAAAGAAAACTTTGTTTTTTTTGCACGACTCCACAATGAACGAAGAATCCAAAGATGGAGAAACTTTTTGATGAATTGAAGCCACAGGGGTCCGTGTTTAGCTGCAATATTTAAAACACCTCCGCATAGAAAGTCCCATACACAGACAAATAGTGCATCTGCGCTGTTTGTGCAGGAGTGTTTTATATATTATGTTTTTAGCAAAAATGCATGTGTTTGGAAGGTACTGAGCATATGACTAGATAAATGAGACTTGGATTATACTGCACAACTTGTGTGACAGTTTTAAAAGGATGCTTTGATATAGTTTTGCTGTTGTCAAATGCAGACCCCAATGACTTCAAATAATCGAGAATGTTTGCCCTTTTTTTTGATTCTTCGTTTGCCATGGAGTCATGCAAGAAAAAACAAAGCTTTCTTACTGAATTCAAATGATTGGAATACAAAATTGTATTTTGGGGTGAGCTATACCTTTAAAAACAAATGTTTTTGTTACTTATTTAAATTACTGGTGGATAAGTTTATTCATATTTATTAACATGGACATTTAAAAAGTCATTACAGACAAGTGGGCTACTACCAAAGAGACAAATCAGTATGTACTGTTTCAAATTAAAATGTTTAAATGATCTGATTTTAAAGAATTTGTCTTATTTTACTCGAGTCTTCTAAACTTTACCATCATTTTTTAATGTGGAAAAAAGAATCAAGGACATTCTAGTGACAAAAGGCTACCGGCAGAGCCACAGGTCTGAGATCAGCCTTTCCTACAGATACCATAACCATGGCCATAATTACCTCAATGACAGACCTTGCCTCAGATCTGCTCCTGGGACCAACATCCTGATCTATTCCTACCATGACTGCTGGCAGAGTCTGTTTTAAACCTGCCCACCTGTCCGAGCTGTAGGCCCCCCCAACGGTTTTAGTCACATGTCAGTCAGTCTAAACTCATTATCATATGTCCTCTAAACCTGAGACATCAGTGTGTGATGACTGTCTCAGTCGACCAGAAGACTGGAGGCTAAATGAGAGCTGTCTGCATTAGAAAAACATGTTCCAACCTCTTGTCTCTTCGATGCCCTCCGTGGAATCCATGCCCTAAATAGTGATGTTTTACCCGGGGCCCTGTCCTCCCACTTCTACCATCGCACCGGTATCCCAATAGGCAACAGAAAGTGTTTAAAATACCTAGGTGAGGGGGTGATCATGTAGACTTTGCCAATGAGGAAAACAAGTCCAATTCACAGCAGTCAGATTTAAAATCTAGACAATGAACATACACGTATGCACAGACGGAAACTTGTCGACACAGTTTAAAGAGGATCCTGACAAAACTGAATGTTTAGCTGTTCTTGCTTCGAGCTTACAGTATGCTGACTGTGCACTGATTCAATTCAAAGATTTCTGGCAGGAAAAAAAAGACTTATACAGCCTGTAGCTATCCCAACAGGAGCAGTAAGTGAATAACAATGTGCTACTGAGAGCCTCTTTAGCATCACATCTACACTGCTGGCTAGCATTGTGTTTGGCTCCCTTCTCTCCTGCATCGCAGTAGGTACACTGTTCCTCAGGAAAAAAAAAAATCTTATCTGTCTATCTTTGTGATCAGTTACATGCTCATTATGTTGGATCCATCAACATTTTGAAAAGCTTGAACACTCTTTTTTTCCCTAATAGTTCCCAGGATACACTCAACTGCAGTTGAAAGCTCCAGTTACCTGAAACAAATTGCCTCAAGAAATCTGAACCGCTGCTAGTCTGCAAACGTAAAGAGAGAGACATACAAGAGCTTCAAAACATTAAAGCACACAATACTCCTGTGTTTTCAGTCTTTTTTGAATTGTCCGCTTAAAAAAAAAGAAATAAAGAATAAAAAAAGGAACCTTGTAGTCTGTGTGTGCATTCACGTAGAGTTTGCGCTTTGGGCAAAACGTTGTGTTTCACCACATCCCCCCCACATTCCCGCAGTATAAAAAGAGCTTTGACACAGCGGTAAGATAGAGTTTCACAGTGTGTTTGAGTGAATGTAATATGTTAAGATGTTACCAACATGGTTTCCATTACAGTAGAATAACAGATTCACATTTTGTAGAGATAAGCACTGAGGGGGCGTTCGGAGCATAGCCTGCTGTGACATACTGAGTATTTATGTCGACTGATGATGGGGGACAAAGAAAAAAATCAACATGGGTAAGACAGGCCTCGTGTATGATATATGAGGAAGCCAGAAATAAAGTATTGACAGGAAAAAGAGGAGCTTTTTTAGTGGATATACATTAGCACAAAAGAACCCCTGAATGGACTAAATCCCATTTTTGAATCCTGAGGCAACAACAAAACACACAAGCAAAAGCAGACCACCCTGTTATGCTATACCAATGTGATATTTTTATCTTTACTGCTTCTCTCTCTCTGTGTCTCTGTCTTTCTCTCTCTCTCTCTCTGGCCCTTTGGCCTGTGCCATTTGAGGGCTTATCGAAGGCTGTGAAGCCCAGGTTGGGTTTGGCTGCAGACTGCTCCCCACTGGGATAAGAAGATGGAGGGCCTCTGCCAAGACCACTGCTTACATCGACCCAGAGAGCCCGTGCACACAAAGATGTCTCAATCACAGAAACATACACACATACACACATACACACACACACACACACACACACACACACACACACACACACACACACACACACACACACACACATGTTTTCTTCATGCAAGAATGAAATCCAAATAAGTCTGGCAGAAGATGATCAAAACCAATACAATAGTTGCATTCAAGGTTTGGGGATTTCTTCAGGTAACAATATGAAACTACTCCATTTTTAACAACTGTGTGTGCCAAGTCCTGTTCAGTTTGGCTGCGTGGCCTTGAGCGTTTGTCAGGAAACTGAAAATGTATCATCATCTTTTTTCCATGAATATATCTTTTGTGGAACATCAAATTCAGTTGGTCAAACCATATTCTCCAAGGTTGTTACAAAAGTTTGGCAGATGCATCCTCCGCTGGAGAGAATAGCATAGCAGAACAAAACAGATGAGAACAATAAAATACAGAGGATGAAAATACAGTGCAGTCTGTAAGTATTTGGACAGTGACACATGTTTTGTTGTTTTGACTCGGTGCTCTAGCACACTGGTTTTGCAATGAAGCAATGACTTTGAGGTTAAAGCGCTGACTTTCTGCTTTAATTTGTGGATGTTTACATCAACATCAGATGGACTGTGTGGGAATCAATGACTGTCTGAAATCTATGAGAGACAGAAATCACCATCTCCTTAACGGCTCATCTGATGTGGATGTAAACAACCTAAAATTAAACATAAAAGTTGGCAATCTTAACCACACTGTCATTGTTTCATTTGAAATCCAATAAGCTGGAGGACAAAGCCAAAACAACCAAAAAATGTCACTGTCCAAATAAAGTACTTCACTGTATACTCACTAAAAATCTTCAGCTGAGGAAAATTAAAAAACAACAAAAAAGATCTCTGAGTTCATCAAAAGTTCAGCAGTATAACGCCAACAGAAAGATTGGGGGATAAAAATAAAGATCCATTTCTTTTTCTCACTCCTCTTTCTTTCCCCACACCTTCTTCCCTCCCAGACTCCTCTCATTCTCTTCCTCCACCTCCCCTGAACTTCCTTGCTACTAGGTATTGCTAAAATGATTAGCTGCCAGCAATCAGCCCCTGGCCAAATCAGCTTTGAACTGGTCAGGGCAGACTTATCACATGACGGCCAGTCCCCCAGCTGGCCTTGCACTGTGCGTTGGCAGGTGAGACCTGCATTACAGCTTGCATAATTCCCCAGATGGGTGCGATGAGTTCACAGCAGCTTTAGCAGGAACCAAATTGTGGGGATTGCTGACATATAATCGTTTTAGAGGGGTGAGAGTGTGTGTGTGTGTTGAGTATGTGTGTGTGTGTGAGAGGGAGAGAAAGAGAGGGGAGGCAGCCTCAATACAAATTGTGCTGTTCTTCGAATTCCCCCACACACACACACTTTGTATTGCATACACATACACAACCATGAAGTGAATGATCTACTCTTGAACCACACATGCATACACACACACACACACACACACACACACACAGAGGTGAGGAAGACAGAACGAGGTCAAACACAGAGGCAATAAAAGCTGTGGTGTCCGACTGTTGATCTCATCCCGGGTTCATCACTTTAAACAGGCTGAAACAGCAGGAGAAGGATCTGCTGCCGAGCAGAGACCTTCCCAATTAGGATGAGTCATGCACAATGGCAGGGCCCTACACACACACACACACACCTTGGCCCTCACTCTGGGAGACAGCCTGTCCTATCGGAGGTGAGCATTGCCCGGGCAGCTCAGAGCGTGATGATAAGGAGGGGATGTTGGGGGGTGTTAGTTGGAGAAAGGCAGAGTATGATGGGAGATGTTGCTCTGTATCCCCCCCACCACCACCCGCCACTTCTATTTTTTTCACCTTTATTTTAGCACACGGCTGTTTCTATGGTTTAACCCAAGGCTTCGACCGCAGACACCCACTCCCAGTGGGACCGCTGAACTGAGCACCAACCTCACAGCCTGGTCTGATGTGTCAATAAGTAGAATCACCACTAACTATGAACCTTCTCGCTCTCTGTCTCTTTGCCCCGCGCACCCTCCTACCCACCTCGGCTCTGCACCCCACACACCCCTAGAGCAGCAGTCGACCGCGCTCTGCTCCCGCTATCATGTGTTTCTTTTTCCTTCTCTTTCCACATTCTGACAGCTCCTCTACAGTAGGTAACATAAACTGGAGAGAAAGTGGAGGGAAGGGGGAAGACAGGGGAATAGTTGAATCCAACATACAGAGTAACAATGTCGTTTCCTGTAAGAAAGAAGAAAATGATTACAATCCGCTGTGTAACTGTGGACACATTTTTACTGTTGTGGCCTGAAATGAGGTACTTCATCACTAATCAAATATTTCACTACATCAAAGCTTGCAATATGTGGAGGAAATGTTTCAAACGCCACCTCGTCTCTACTTAGATTTTGCCTTTCCAGCTCCTAATGCCCTGTGTCACTTCAGCCTATGAGTGTGTGAGTTTTGTTTTGGCCTGCTGTCAGAACGAGTCTCCTGCTGAATAGACATATATGTAGTGGCATATTGCTGGGCCTGGGGGGGTCTTCGACTGGAGGAAGTCCCTTTCAGTATTTAACCACTATTTTCACATCAAATGCCCCCACCCTCCTCTGTCCTCCCCTCTCTGTCTCACGCACACACCTTCACACACACAGACACGCGCGTACACCTGATCCTGACAATCATCATGCCACTACTGATCTGCAGTCCGTTGAGGTCACAGCAGAATGACAGCTGTCACAGAGTCCCCATTACCCCCACGCAGCAGGGAATTAAAGACAAACAAACCTGCGGCCATAGGAAGAGGAGGTGAAATTGTGTGTGTGTGTGTGTGTGTGTGTGTGTGTGTGTGTTCACTTTGTATGTCCTTGTGTCCCAGCAGCAGAGTTACAGTGTGAGTAGGGGGATGCCATCATTCTCTTATGTTTGAGGGAAGAAATAAGGGCAGAACTCTGCTGTTTTTCCATTTCCTCTCATGTCCTTCTTCGCTAGCGTGATCGGTGCTGTAAAACTACTCCCATGAAGTCTCAAGTGCCTTTTGTCTGCGTATGATTTAAAAGAAATAGGGTTGGCATATGACAAAATGTGCAGTCTAGCACTGGAGCAAAATTTTCTGTATCATTTTAATGGGTTTTATTGAGCTATTGAAGCACTGAATGTAAGTGGAGCTATCCTGGATAAAACTCTTAGAGGAAAAGAATTTGCTTCAGTTCACTTTCCACTAATAAAAGATTGCTCAAATTCAGTATGATACAGCCACCAATGGACCGTAACAAACCTTGTCCCACTTCCTCAGCAAATCACCCAGTTCCTCTGGCATTTACACCAGCAGGCATGTGACTGGCAAAGGACACAAGAGCAGAAAAATCTGGTAGAAAATCGGCAAAGTTTCCCTTTAACTACATATCCCTATTTTCCAAGCTACTCCAGCTGTCATATTTCACAGAGACAGACCCTCAGTGGCTGTAGCAACTCAAATTTAGCCAGCACAAACTGTCCCTGACTCACTGCTGGATCAGCAAACTTTCTAGCTTTGTAGTCTTCGAGAGGTGGGGAGTGAGGCGTAGGGGTCATGGACGGTGCTAGCAAGCTAACAACAGTATCTTTCAAGAGCACTGGCTAGCAGTGGGCAAGCAACCAATCATTGGACCTTGATGTCAGGCAGCCTGCTTTCATCATGTGGAAGTGGGGGTGGTTTCATCAAGTCTAAAAACGACAAACGCAAAGAGTACAGTTGGACTGGTCATAAAACTTGCTTCGGTGTTATCACTGTTTCTGGGAATACCAGATCGATAAGACCCAAACATTTTCTGGCTATCCACCACCAGACTAGGCTAGTTTGGTGGTATCATTGCTATCATCAAAGCTATCATTGCTAACAGCTTTGGCTACAGTGCAATGCAAAGTACAACATATAACCTATATATACAACATATATACAACACATATCATGTTCATGTAACTTAAACTCATACAGATGTTTACACAACTGGTTTTCCTTGCTCTGCATGAGAGGATGTTTTGGCCACTCCTAGACTTCTTTTACCCATAAAAACTCTTTGTAAATCCATGACTGACTAGCTAGCATTTGGCATAGTAACCTACTGAAGATTTGAAGGACCTATGAGCCAATAAGACCCAAGTATTTCCACGTATCTTCCTGTAGACCCTCTCTCATTGGACTCGTCTTGCCTCCAATTCATTCACCGAGAATACAAAATTACATCACTGCTGTATTCTTCAGTGACAATTCAATGCTTAAAGTGGAGAATCATTCTGGGCTAAAGAAAAATCTTTGGGGTTACAGCACCAAATACCCATGCCAGACAACACCCTCTCCCAAAATATATACATATATATTTAAGGATTTTAATCAAGAATTCTGGATAAATGCGGAAAAATCAAATCCCTGACTACAAGTGTAATACACACCCAATCCCCCCTCACAACCTCGATTTCAGTTTGTGATTCAGTGCTAACGGCGAGGCCGCTCTGTAGTTTACATGTGTTCCACATCGTTTAGCATGCAGCCCCGACACAGTGCCACTGTGGCTTTTAACCCCTGCTGGGGGGTTTGGTTGGTCCATGCCCCCCTCAAGGGAGACCACCGCTCTAATGGTAATTTAAGTGTAAAATCTGGTCCCTTGGAAAAAGGTCATTGAATCTGCATAAGCCCCTTGAGCCAGGCTTAGGACCCTGTCGGGTCGGCCTTCAAGAGGAGGGAGGCAGATAGAGACAAGCCCCATCTATCCTGCTTTCCTTCCATCTCTCTATCTCTCTCTCCTTCACTAGGGAACCCCCACCTCCCTCTTCAGCCCCCTCTCCCCCCACCACCAATCCAAGTCCCTTGGCTCTGCAGTTCCACTTGGTGCTTGATCTGTGTCTGTGAACAATAGTTAGAGATGCAATGGAAGTAGGGCCAGAGGGAGACTAGATGAGAGCCTTGGCTGTTCTTCCTCGACTGCCCTCTGCATCCTAAGAGGGGACTCAACACTGAGGAGATCGATACTTAAGTCATGTGTACTTCCCGAAAGCATGACATACACGCCAACATCCATGTTCACCACACATGTCCAAACATAAAAACTCCCACATACAAGCGCATGCACACTGACTGAATCATCTTGTCCTCATGTAATGAATCCAGCCTATTTGCTGGCAGATGGGAAAAGTGCAGCTGAAACAAAACAATGTCAGTCATCTGTGGCACCGCATATTAGAGAGGAACTTCTGCTCAAACTGCAAGAGTATAAGCATATGTTGTTTTGTCTTTTTGATTAGGGTTAGTCTTCTTTCACTGTGTTGCTCTACTTCAACTGCTGCGAGACTCCGAGGGGGAGCTTTTCTGTCAACAGATGGCAAAATTAGCTAAGGGCAAATCACTTTGTGGTTCTTATCTACTAGTAAATATAAAGGCATGTAGAATGAAATGCAGTATCTGCAAATTAAACACCATACTCTAAAACAGCTTGTATAGAAACACAAATATGCTCATGTAATTATCCACTTGTGGCACTAAGCAGAGAAAGCACAAACACTCACTAAAGCAATACATTTTAACATTGCTTAGGCTGATTAACCAATTATTTATACTGAAGTAGAATAGAATCCCGCAATAACAAAATGCTTTTTAATTAAAAAGAAACATAAACACTCCTTTTTAGAGAGAGCCAGCAAGCGAGAGAGACAGGCATAAAGAAACAGGGGAAGTGAGGAAGAAATTAGGGGTGCTGTAACAGGAGGAAGGCAGTAAAGTTGAACCTTGAAGATGAACTATCGTCCGTCATACCTCAGAGTTTCCGTCCATGCATGCAACACTTTTAAGAACTATGATAATCGTTAGGGCAGGGGGAGCCCGGACGGTGTTTTCAGAATCAAAATAGTGTCAGACTTCATTTCCCCCTTCGCCGCCACTTAACAAAGAGGTATTTTGAAGCCGTACAGGAGGCAGCCATGACAGTCCATCCCTGGAGCATTTCCCCCGTATTTGAAAACATGTGGGAATGCTTTCTCTCAAACATAAAAGGATCAAGACTCCCTATATTCCAAAGGGAAACAGAGCTGCCTTGGCACAGTGTTAATTTTAACAACTTCTCCCTTTATTTGGTACGGCATTAACCTTGAGGCCACTGGACCTCTTTTGAAGTGCTTGCTGCCTAGCATGAGAGTATCCAGAGTGAGGTCAGTAAGACTGTTATTAAGAGTTATTAATGGATAGTGGGCTCTGACTTTGAGTTATGACCCTAACGTCTTTAGCAGAACTCAGATCACAGTATATAGGTATAGATAAGCATGACAGAGCACTAACTTGTAAGCAATAAAAAGCTATATTAGTCGGGAAAGTGATTCAATAAATGTAGGTTTTGAGGAAAGATTTAAAAACAGAGACTGTGCGAGGAGACATAATCCTAACTGGAAGACTGTTTCAGAGCCTGAGTGCCAGTAGAGCTTAAGTGAAACCACCTTCTGATTTTAACTTGACCAGACAACGAAAAGACACAAACTGACAAACTTGAGGTGTCTGAGCACAAAAGGGGAGTTATTAGTTGGAGCTTGGATTAGATATGCATTGCACCTTTTCAGTGCATACCAAAAACACATACAAAAGCTCTACATAATATAACACAACCTAAAAGAATACAATGGTCTCAGGTTTTGTCATGAAATACTTAGTATGCTATGATGATTCCTTCACATGCTCTTTGAAAATAAATACAGTTTGGGACATGAGCAGCAGTACACAGAGCAGGATAAAACATTCTCCACCACCCAGAACCGGAGGGAAAAGTCAATGTGGGCGAGATCAATGCGACATTTGTAATGGATGACGATGGATCACTAGTTTAATATTACACCGGTGGCGACGCTGCCCTTACGATATCTCCAATGAATAAATGTTAACTTGTAATCTGTTCCTTAAAGAACACTGCCATTGTTTGTCTTCTCTCCCTCCAGCACGACCTCACAATTGATTGGGCCTTTATTGAATGTTCAAACACTGCATGCAACGATTGATCACTCCCAATTAAATGTGCACTGGATGTTTCCTTTCATACCTACATCCCTGAATACCTCATGCTCATGGATACCTTTTGGACAGAATAACTGATGAATCCCGGCACAATATGTGCTTATGTTAGAAACTAAAGGCAACCCCAGTCTTTATAATTTATCTGGAATTTGATTAAGGTGTCATATTTTCCTCCTCTCTCTCCTTCTGTCTCCCTCTCTCTTCCTACTTTCTATCTTATTCCGCGCTGTTGTTGGCTTGACCTCTGCTCTCGACCCCTGACCCTTGACCCTGAGACATCTGACCAGTCACCACTCTGGGGGAACCAAATTAATAGAAGCGTTGCTCGTTAATTGCATAAGGGGCCAGCTAAGAGATTCATCACCTCAGTCATTGCCATTGCTTTACTTTGACCCCCCCCTCCCTCTTTGGTTTCCCAGAGGGCGTTTGGGGGCAGGCCCAGCTGTGCTTTTCCTATAACCCTTCCTGTGTTTGCTGTGTAATTATTCAGCATCAGCCCTTATTAATCAAGTCGATGCCCGTACGTTTTAAATGGAAATTGCGGGGATTAATACAAGCATTCATTTTGTCCAGGAAATCTTGATGGCTTTTGCCCACTAATCGAATTGGAATAAAGAGGCCACGGCAATGGAAGGGACTTGATTGAATTAAGGGAGAAGCAAAAGCACACATTATACTGTATCCGCCAGCAGGGTCCTGAGTCTGACGCTTACATACACACACAAACATAAAGGTCGCAGAGCACGGCCCGCCATGACACTTTGATGAGTCATAAGTGCATCATGCATAAAAGTATAATTTGGCCTGATTAAGACGTATGATTCAAAAGATAAATGCACTGATTGTTGAGGGTTTTTTTGCCTGCACCCATACTGACATGTAACATTTTATCTTGCTGTACACACATTTGTAGTCACACAAGTACATACGTGCATGCGCACTCTAATGTGTGTACATGTGCTGCGACTAATGGTGCAGGTGCCTGCAACAGTTGCAGATACATTCCCATGTAGACGAAAGTGCACACTCACACGCATGTAACACACACACATATCATCATATTCATATCCCCCCTCATAGACTCATAAATAAATAAATAACCCCCTGTTCCTGTATTATATATGTACTCAGTCTTTTTTGTCATTAGGTTACACTCAGTCTCTGTGTCTCTCTCCCTCTCTCCCTCACTTTGTTGCAGCTCTCGGGTCAGCTCAGACTGCTGAGAGTCTGACCATGATGCCAATTATCCACCAGCTTCTCTGCTGGATACATGACACCCCACCCTGCACAGTGCAATGCGGCCTCTACACACATGTGCACGCACACGCACACAAACATATACAGATACACAAATACATGCACATGTATACAAATGTGAATATAACAAAGTGACAGTGAGGGCAGATGACAGACTAGAAAGGCTTTAATGCACTGTAACATGGAGCATGCACCTCAGTTACATATTCTTTCAATTTGTTTCATATGCACATGCAGGTAACTGTTTAAAACCAAAGGAGCAGAAAACAGCAAGTTTAACCAGGAGCATATATGTTAACGCACTGCGACAGCTATAGCATCAAATCCTCTGTCCAATAACACAAATCCACCTTTTCTCCCCCTCTTTACCATTCCACCTCTCCATCATTCCTCTTTTAACCATGCCCTGACTCCCTGCAACTCAGATTGACAGACAGATTAGATTGGACACAGTTGACAGTGGTGGAAGCAATCACATCCGGTGTTTGGCAGAGGTTTTGTTTGTGTAAAATGACACACAGGCCTGGCTCTCTTTCTCTCTCTCTCCCTCTCTCTCTCTCTCTCCCTCTCTCTCTCTCCATAAGATATGCCATTGGCACAATCTCACAGGGCGATTACTATCAGGCCTGGTGGAGGTGTTCCAACATGTCATTTGTCTGTCATTTGTTTGTCAACTGACGACAGCTCCATGTCTCTCCAGTGTATTTGTGTGCATGTGTGTGTGTGTGTGTGCACTGGTGAAAATGCACATTGTTGTATATTTCCTCTCCTTTTTCCCTCCCTCCAGCACCTCTCCTTCAGGTATCGTCTCCTCTATTTGATATGGCAGTGACATTTTTTGACAGCATGTAGATAGATAAGATTTGTTGCGCCTATGAGCCATCTAGGGATTAGAAATGCACACTCCTTTTGGCAGGCACTGTCTAGATAGCTTTCTCTTGGCAATGTGAGATTCAACCAAACAGCTCTTGTGATTGTGATCTATGTACTGCTCCTTAGTTTTGCATTGACTGTGACAAGGGGGGAAAAAAAGCCACACACCACTTACTGTGCTGCTTTAAAAAAGCTGTATGCATTTCCAATTAGAAGGATAAGAGAGATGAATTTCTTTCTATTGTTTCAACAGGAGCGGTATGTTTTCATTGAACAATAATTACATTTTCAGTTCCGTGCTCATTAGAAAATTACATATTTGGAGCATATTTGAGCTCTGAAAATGTCTATATTTGCCATCCATGGAAGATATAGCATAAGCACTTGACCATAGTAACAATAAACATAGTAAAAGACTCCTACAGTCTACGCTTTGTCATATCTTAACGATTTCTGCGTGTGAAAGTTCACACTGACCCAAAACAGAACGTCTTAACGCCTGAAATCCTAGCTAATTGAGGTAGAGTTACACCAGCTGACCCTTAGAAATACTAAACATCTGTTCAGCCTTTCCCCCCTCTATTCAAACACACAAATGGGCAGCAGTGTGTGTTTAGCCCATCCCTACTGTACAAAGGTTTCAGGGCCTTTCTATTCATAGCGTATTGGCCGATGAACAGTTATCTCATAGCCTCTGTCAAATCAATCATGTCAGATTTGTTTAGATCCTGGCCCAGTGAGGGCTTGTGTGTTTATGTGAGCGGACTATCCGAGCGACGGATGAGGGATGTGCAGCAGAGAATCATGGCATTCACATATCCACAGAGAGCAGCTTATCAGACATGTTTGGCCCAAGTCTTTGATGCTGCTGAAGTACAAATGTTACCATGTGGCTGTTGAGTATGGAGAAAGAAAAGAATCCTGTATTACAAATCAGCTGCATTTCCACTACTATTTTTTTTTTTTTTTAGGAGGAAAAGTGGCAATGTTTATTTCTTTTTCCCCCCTGTGCTCTGTGCAAAACATTCTGGACAAAATATGATCATGTAGCTCTTGTCTCTAACATATTATCTCATGCATATTAAAAACAGCTTAGCTTTGGTTCTCTTGGCTCTGGCACAGCTCAACTTGAGTCCTATTTTTTTTTCCTCAAGGGGCTAGTTAACCCCCACATAATCTGGCATTCCAACAGACTTTTCGCTCTCCTCCTCATCCTCCTCAATGACCGCCATCTCTGTAGCGGCCCTGAAACATTACCAAAAACCCCAGCGTCACTTGGCCTGATTTATGGTGTCATTAATGTCAGGCTATCAGTGGACATGAGCGCATGAGACAACAGACGAGCCGCCCCAAAAACAAATAGTTTTGATTAAAGTCAAGGACATTCCGTACAGCTTTTCCGTAGAAAGGCATTCATCACATTTGATGTTGACCCTCCCTCCCTCCCTGCTCTCTTCTCTCCCTCTGTCTGTCTGCCTGTTTGGTGGTGGAGGTGATGGTAAAGGCTGCAAAAACCAAGGGCTGAGCTAACATAGATACAGACAGCTTATGCGAGAGGGGTTATACAAATCGGTGTGTAATACAAAGTTGGAACAGCAGTGAGTGGATTAATTGAACACTAAAGGGATTACGGTGTAGAGGTTTACGCGGACAAACAGTGGGTCATAGATAGAGGGCTTGATTTTTACATGCCTCTTTGGAATCAGGTACATAGCTTGTGTTCGCTGTATCTGTCAGTGCGCAGCAGCAGTCTCTTCTTAACGTGATTTGATGACAAAACTGCTCCTAATAATGTCCTCTGAGGTCAGCATGTGCTGTGCTGCTTATTACACATGCTACAAAGTTTTGTGTTTGGCCTGTCAGCAGATATACAGTCCATGCCAAGTCTTTAATATGATGCTCGGAGAGTTATAGTAATAAGATGATAACAGAAATTGAAATGCAGACATCGTTTACAGTTTCCTAAAGCAAACATCTGTTAAAGTGACAGGAGAAGGGTCGATGTGAGGAGGATTCCAGAGTCGATGGGAAAAGCACTTCAATGCTGTTACTAACTTTTATCTCCCACCAAAAAGCTTCCCGTTTGTGTAAACAGATCCCAAAGAGTCTACGTAGCCTTTCCTCTTTCCTGCCTCTCTGGCCCGGCCACCCAGCCTGCACTCTAGCCCACAGGACTCGACAATAACTCAGGAGGTCAAGGTTTAAGAGGCAAGTTTAAGATGAAATTATGAGAATTGAAAAAGTCCACAAACAAATTAGCTAAAGAGGGGAGAAGAAAACAAAACTTAGCTTAGCTATTGAGGTGGCGTGTAACGCGCAGGCTAAACAGACATCACAGCACCAGCTGAACCTGAGCCAGCTTGTATTTGTGCTTACCCTTATCTAATAAAAGAGAGACTTAAGTTGTATTATTCTAATATGTGAGTGTGTTATTCTAAGGCTGGCTGTTTTTAAGTGTCATTTTGTCACAGCTCAGGAGGAAAAGTGTGATTTTAATCAGGGCAGCTTTAGGTGTTTTCCTGCACTCCAGATGTTCGGGCCCCCGCCTGAGAAAGCTTTTTTTTTCGCTTTTATTTCTTCCCCTCCAACAGAGACATAAGTGGAGGGTTATTGTGCTGCTCTCAAGGTCTCTCTTAAATGTCTCTCCTACTCAAATATTTGGACAGTCACAAGAGGAGAGAAATGTATCAGGTGCAACTTGGGAGGAAAAAAAGATGCTAGTTGTAGGTGGGCGTGCAGATATTCAGGAAAATTTTGGACACACACATATGTCAGCACACAGACACATAAAGAGACAATCATGCAGGATGCGTACAGTGCATATGTTCCTACATTTGGACAGTGAATGATTGATTCCCTGATCGCTCTGTGTAAACTAATAGCATCATGACATCATTAGTACACTGTTGAGTATTTCCAGAGCATATTTCTCATTATGACCACCGTGCTCTAATAATGGAAGTATTGGACGGTTGATATGAGGTTAAAAATGACACCACTATTCAGAGGCCCCCTTTTACAAAAGAGTGTGAGCGTGCGTGCACGTACGTGTGTGTGTACGTTTAGGTCTGCCCCCTGATTTAACCAGCCCCACATGTGACACTCAAAGAGGGTCTGATCCCCTCACCCCTGCTGGGACCCATACACCCCTGGTTCTCATTGACTTTGGTTTCATGCTCGCAGGGCAAATGCAAAATGGCAATAGAAAAAAGAAGAGAGAGAGAAAAAAAACACAGAGAAAAAGAAAATAAACATAAAACAGAAGATACTACAGAAAAATTCAAGCCATGTGGTTCGCTTGCCAGTAAACAACAAGCGGCGCTGGCTGGAAAAGAGGCATCCCAGGGTTTTAATCCTGCAAGTGATGTGTGTCTGTAAATGTTGCTACCTCAGAGAGGAACAGGAGACTAGAGCATTTAGGGGAAGTTATGCTCGTCTCCAAGAGAAAATAATGAGTCCCAGTGGTCCATCACAGGTCCGCAGTGCTAAAAATATTGTGGCAAACTTTCTTCTTGTTCTTTGATGAAAACAGGCTTGAAAAAGTCATGAAAAAAACGGCTTAGTTTAAAGGGATATTTACAATGAACATGAACAACAGCATTATATTCCCTTGGAAGTCATCCATAACTATTAGATATGGCTGGTTGTACTTAGATCCTGACTGAAAGACTTGGCTGTGATTCAGTCAGAAATGTGTACCAGCCACCAGCCAACAGAGCAGTGGCATAAATCTTGAGATCAGCCTGTATTGATAGGGCCTTGGCTACCGATTTGGTAACACGTGTGCATATCCATTTCCCTGACAGAGACTGATTGCACATGACTGGGGAGGTAATAGAATTGTCTTTAAGGGGCCGGACGTCATTTATTACAAGCAGAAGGTAGGCTACACCTGCGGTGCGTCCCATTACTCCAAATATCACTCCTCCTTTTGTCAAGTACATCCTCCTTTCTTTCATGACTTATGGAAATATTTCAGAAGAGGTCAAATATCTTGCCACAGCTGATCAAAATTGGGATATCACATGTACATTTTAAGTGCATATAAATCAATGTACTCATGTAATACATTCAGTTATTACGTCTAAACAACTATTTGGCTAGTAATTATATCATATTTAGTTATTAGAAACGTGTACATCTTGAAAAGTCAAATTTCAAATTCATGAAAAATGTAATTAGGGTAAGGGTTAGATACAACAGTAAAGATGAACCAATTAATTACATTAACAGGTTTTATTCAGTATTTGTTTATCTGACCTGCCACATTTTGGAGGTAATCATAATAATTTTTGTGTATAACTCAAGTGTGCTTATAATTTCCCATCGCATATAACACTCAGTTTTGTAGAGCAATATATCTGCTTTCCTCAAAACCCCGTACAGTCAGTTCATGACCTTGAAATCTAAGTTTCAGTTGCTGTTTATTCTATTGTCTGACAGCACAAGAGACGACAGACACTGTATAAAACAGATGTTGAATCGGATTTTCAACAAGGAATGAATTATGTTATTGTTTGGAATGTGCTCTGCAAGACTCCAACGACTGCCCTACTGAGATAAGCCAAATACCTGAAATTTAATGACAACTCATTGAATAAAAGCTCCTTTTTATTTCATTTACTTGAAATTCTTCATCCATTGAGTTCCCATCATTAATACTGACGTGCCGTGTGTCCCGATGTTCCCCCCTCTCTCATCATCCTCTCTTCTCCTCTCCTCTGTTCTTTCCTTTCCTTATCTCCTCAAAGTTTCTCGCTTGGAGGAAAGCAGCGGTAATAAAGTCTTGGGATGTACCCCGGGGAACTTATTATGTTGAGAGAACTAACGGCACAATGTTTCCTGCATTCTGTCTACCTGTTGGACTGTCTGCCATTGATCTGGGAGGCAGGTGTCAATATAGGAAAAGAAGGCGAGAAATCATTATCGTCATAAAACTGCTGTTGCAGCACGTGCATGCAGAGAGTAAGTCTGACATCTGTTGTGCTGTGAATTTAATTTTCGACAATCCTTTCCTGACTTTTAGGATAAAGTGGGTAAAATAAATCAGTGCATATTAAAAACTACAAAATCATTTCAGAGAACAATGACTCCTTGCCACTTTGCTCCCAAGATTTAATAAAAAAATTATTAGCATCCTTGTCCAAAATGCAAATTGGCAGCCAGTATGAGAAATTGAATGCTATGAAAATATCAACAAAAATATAATACTTTAGGGATTACAGCTGTTGAGCTGAAAAAATAAGCAAAATTTCCACAGTGACCTGGCTAACTTAAAATAGGCATTTCTTGTTAATTTCATGTGATGAGAAAAAGCCAATTCATCTGATTTGTGTCTTCTGCAGTGTTTGTTGTTTATTTTATAGTAAATTGCTAAAATTACTGTTTCTATATATATTCAAAATAGCATTTATGGTTATATAATACGAGCGATTACAGGCAATTTTGTGAAATTTGTCGCTCTGAAAGGGTAAAGGTATACATGTAAAGGTCTGAAGTGGAGAGCCACCGAATAATTCACAGGAGACGTTATTAGTGAGTGCAGTGTGTGCATGTTCTGCAGCACTGAGCCCCCCCCCCCCCCTTGAAATTACCCCCAATGCTTGCTAAGCTAAGTTATCAACATTAGAAATGCAAATCCAGGTAACATGTCTTCTTTTATTCCTTGTTCCATGAGGTGCACCCCCATTATTACACTGCTGACATTCCCTTCTTGTCCTTAAATCAACATCTTACAGCCTATTAGCCAAAGCTTTGGGGGACAATAGTGCCAGTCGACAATCCCTGCATTTTACAATGCATACATAGCTCTTTGCATACCTACTGTAGCTTTATCAGTGTGAAGACAGAGAACACCTGAAATAAGGCAAATAAAATATGAGCCTCGATTCTCTTTAAGTTAGATTTTCTTTTAATTTCTGGGATGATGTCCAAGTTTAGCAAAGCAAATGAAAGGGACATGTTAAAAGTAGTAAAACTATTTGCAACTTTTACCTCTTGGAGATTTTAATACATATAATTAAACCTGTAGTTTGACAATTAAAACATCACCAGTTACCTGAACACTGCTCAGCTCATTTACATTACATTAAATCTATCCCTCTCTGTACTGTAGCATTGTGTTGTGGTCATGCTGAATAAAACATAATACCCTTGTGAAGCCACTAGGGGTGTTCTGAGATAGAGACAGTGTTACAGCAGGCAACCACAAATGTGTACATGTGCACACGCATGCACGCACAACGCCACAGTGACCGCTCTTGGGCCATTTTCCTTCTTAATGAGGCTTTGTCTTTGAGGGGAGCTTGGAGGACAGGAGGTCACACCGGGTTAGACTGAGCCAAGGTCAGCCTACTCATCAGAGTTGTGTAAGGAAGTCTGGAGCCAATGTCAGTCCAAATCATATCTTTTAGACGCAGACAGGAAAGAAACAATGTGTGTGTGTTTGTCTACAGGACTGTGTGCAATTGTTTGTACAGTTTGTATTATCTGAGCAGCAGCATGCTGTGTAACTCTCCTCTATTTCTCATATGACACTTCTACCTGTCTGTCTCTTCTCCACGTTGACAGTCACATGTTAATTCTTTAATCCAGAAGCTCTCGACGTGTTAAAAACACGAAAGGAAACGGCAGCCTAATCGCTCACTAATAGTAACGACAAATACCTGTCCCTGTCACCCGACAGGGAGGGGGTGGAGACGGGAGGCGGTTGCTGGGACTGGTAGTCAAACACATGGTTGAACACACACATACGCCCACACACACACATTCTCCTAATTACCCAGGTCACTGGCTCAGTGCGAGAACACACACCGACCTGCCTTTTTCTCTTCTCTGTGCTGACACTGAGGCTCCTGGCTGTGCCCCGAAAATACACTAACTTTGTGTTCCTGTCCTGTCTCGTTTGGCTACCGGGGACCCACACGAATCGCTATTCTGGGAGTGTCATTCAGCAAGGGTAGAAAGGGGAGAGAGGCTTATTTGCAGAAGTTCCCTATGCTGTGCTGTGTTGCACTCTGCGGTCAGACAAGTCAGTGTCTCTAGCTTCAATAATTGTGATTTATGCCCCAGCCTTCAGTAGCTTGTGTGTGTTGCTGAGTCCTTGCGCTACAGCGTCGAGTGACATATATTGTGTATGGTCTGAGTGACCTGACCTGTCCACAGCATGCTGACATTCTGGTCCCTCCCCGTTCATCTGCAACTGTCTCACACACTTGCACACAAACAGAGGAAGGTGTGTCTCTGCCTTTGCCAACTTGTAAGACAAAGTGGGATATTAAGCACACTTGTGAGAGCAAGAAAGTAGAGATGAAAGCTTATATCAACTGGAATGTAGAAGTACACCTCGAAAGAGAAACTAGGGCATCAGATGCCCCTGTTCTTTGATACAGGCAGTGGCGACACTAACTTTTTTCCCTGTGTTGATTTTGTCCTTGCTGCAGGATGCCTTGGATAAGAGTGTTGTATTCTCAGAGGAGGACAATTTTAGCTAGTCTAAACCTACGGGCCTCGAGTGGAACAATGAGCCTAATGACCAGGAGGATGGGAATAGGGGAGTGACCTGGACAAATAGTAGAATATATTTGGTAGTTTTCAAAACCCACTGTGATTTATTTTTCTTTGGTACGTGATGCTCACAGTTCTGAGGAAGAGCAATGATAAACAAATAAGACATATTGAAATTGAATGCCTTTTGCTTTATTCAATTAGTTTAAGTCAAGTTTGTATTATTGTTACTACTGTTTCCTCCTGAGTTTGACTAAAATCTTATGAATATGACATCATCTTATCTAGCATTTGGCACATTATATTATGTTAAAATGGACAGTGAGCTTAACATACAGTATTATAATGCATATGAACTAAGATGAGCTCTTGGAGAACACCTAGAACTTCTGTCTTATGCTGTGCTGCATCTTTATTTGCACAGTTACTGTTATATTTTCGACTAGTTCAATTATTATTGACTTGACATAATATAATATAATTTAATCGCCTAATTAATTATGTTTCTGACCATATGAATTACATGCATTTTCAGATATATTTGAAGGCTTTTATTTCATAAAATCAACTGATCACTATCTAAAATAAAGGCCTATTTTCCTCCTACTGGTTTTTTTTTGAGAATTGATCAGTCAAGTTGTATTATAATCTAATCTTCGTCACTGTACAATATTTGTTTTCTAGGAGCAATAGTAATTTTTGTTTTGGTATAAATTAATAGTATTAAAACCACTGGTGCTTTTATTCTAAAGCACCCGGCTCATGTCAGGCCAGATGTGTTATGTTTTCGTTGTGAGAGTTAGGCTTCTGGTGTACAGTAAAATGTTAGCAGTTAGCAAAAAGTCTAACTATTGCCACCGCACGCTTAAACGTGAGGATTTATTTCGCTGTGAGCAAAATGTGACCAAAAAGTCGTGGTCTGGAGCCTTGCAGGTACAACGACACATTCATCCTCTGTTCATGCTATTGTTAATCTCATTAAGCAAACTGTTATCACAGTGCTAATAAACATGACAATTTCTTCTCTGTTAGCTTGAAACAAACTAACAGCC
This sequence comes from Epinephelus moara, assembly GCF_006386435.1. Classification (NCBI taxonomy): domain Eukaryota; kingdom Metazoa; phylum Chordata; class Actinopteri; order Perciformes; family Serranidae; genus Epinephelus; species Epinephelus moara. The sequence continues at coordinate 18,162,924 of NC_065513.1, forward strand.
CTCCAGTCCATGTATTGATAATATTTGCAAGTCACAGTGATGCTCCATGTTCGCAAAATGCGACTAAGTAGTAGGGTTCTGGAGCCCTGCAGATGGTTAACACATCTTGCCTGCTATCGCTCAGTGGACAGTGATCTGGATGGGTGGAGGAGTGAGTGTTTGACATTTCATGTTTGTGAGTCTTTCTTTCTTTGTGTGTTTCTGAGGGTGGGAGAACCACAGGGGAGAGCAAAAGAAACCAAAACTCCAAAGCAAGTCTGATGTTGATGTGACCATTTATACTTACAGTAGTGTTCGCGATATAGTCATTTGATACATCAAGCGCATTCGATATATCGCCTATCCCTACTGTTTCGCTGTAAATATGTTTCTCCCCCTAAATCTAAACCAAACACATATCTTAACCTAACCACTGAAGGGGGTGCTACACATTTTAACAAGACGGAAACACTATTTGAAGGGGGAACAGACTTTGACGCAACACCGACAAGGCTAGTGCAACTGGCATTTCAGACAACGCAACTAATGGTACTGCTACAGTCAGTTCATATGAATATTTAAAGGAGTTTTATGAAAAAATCAGTACAGATTCCAACAAAAAAAAGTCACACTTCTATGCAAATTGTGCCCGCCAAGTCTGAAAAACAAGTCCAACCGTCAGCCGTATCAGCAACTAATTTGAAACAACACATCCTACCAGTCTTGGGAAATATATATATATATTTTTTTATTTTTTTTATTTACAAAAAACCCCAGAAAGAAATGAATATAAACTAGTTTATTTTTTGGACAACTTAAATCAAAATTCAAATTGAGAATGGGAATTAGTTCATTTTAATTTGTGTGAACTGAACTTTGAGCTTGCTCTTGTTAAGTGTGAATGTGCACAACACTGCTTCGAGGTATACTGCAAAACACACAAATACAAACAATGCCTAACCTACAGCGGAGTTTATTCAGCGTAATGTGCACACTTGGAAAACTCAAAACGCTAAGAGCCATCACTTTCATCCACATGCTAGCATGACAAAACATGCACCTGAATCAAATGAGGGGGATTATGCATTTTATCTACCTGCAGCACATAAGAACGACAGGCCAAAAGACACATGACACATATGGCAGGTGAGGAGGGTAAGGCTGATTGATCCGCTCTTCATCTCTGCAACGACTGTTTTCCTCTGACAGCACTCGAAGGAGACAACACTCAAACTTGTACAAAGCTCCGTCTCCTCACCTTGCATAAACAGCTTTAGGGAGTAAAGAAGGGACAAGAAAAGGTGTTAGGTTTGTGACACAAGCTATGTATGCGAGCTCACATGCACACTGACACGCACAAACACACATCTGCGCCCCCACACACCCCTTTGTAGATCTGATTGAATACGGAATCAAAACACAACGGTTTTTAAAATGGTGTCTCTCAGACAGTACTTTCTACATCACAAAGAGGGAGGCAACACAAAAAGAAAGGAAAAGCTAAATTGAGTTTGAGTCCAAGGTCAGTGTGAAGCTGTCTGAACAAAAGTCGGAGATCTCCCAAAAAATATCTATCAACTTAGGGAGAAGGCGCCCTTGTCCCGACCCCTGCAGAGTTGCTGGAAAGATGGTTTCCTGTAAAAAGTTTATCCGAGGGTATGGAAGATTAACGAGGGTGTTTTCATTGGCTGCTCTCTAGTTGTCTTGCAGTACTTAGAGGTGATAAGATCAGAATATTTATCGAGCCTCTTCTTCAGGTCATTTGCTATGTTAATTTTATGAGCTTGATGTTGCCTTTGTTTTGCGGTCATGTGTTATTCCTCCTGAACCCTGGAGCAGGGGGAAGAAAGGGGGATTTGTATACTTAGCATGCAGTGTCTTCAAATTAGTCACCCATGCATAATTATTTATGCTGTGTAGGGGGGGTGCAGTGGAACAAATAATTCTCCTAAAATTAAGATCTATTATTTTTCAATCAGATCAGCCTCTTGTTTCCACACCTTGTTTTATTTGTTTGGGATAATCTATCATTATGAGACGAAAGTGCTGCTGATTTCTCAGGGCAAAGCGAAGCTATGGGTTGTTGTTTTTTTTAGGTCGAGACAAAAATCTGCATTCAAACTGGATTAACATTGGCCAGTGATGAGATTAACCATGCATTCAGCGTACTTATCATTATAGAAATATGCAACTGCATGGGAAATTACCCTCTTACGTTTTGTTTACTATGTAATAGCTCTGTAGATGCTGCAGTAAACGCTTCCAATCAGAAAGAAGGATTAATAAAGTTTACTGAAAGCTGTATCTCTCCACTTGTTCCGACCACTGTCAAGTTCATTAAGTGATTGAGCTGAATGGATTGAAGCCCATCAAGTCTTGGCGGACTCCTATGATCATAAATCAAACAGGGAGGGTCAGGACATCAGGACAGGTCCAGCGGCATAAGCCAGAGCATCGCAACCATGACCTCATCCCCGGCTCCCCATGAAATATCCATAAAAAGCAAACATTTAGCCAAAGATAAGATGATATGATGATGTGAACTCGGACGTATGCGGATAACTATTACGTTGATGAAGCTGTCTGTGTGAGAGAGAGAATTCCCTACCATGACATCTGTGGGTTATTCATGTGAAATTACATAAATCTTTCAAACTGTTTTAAACCTCACCCTCCCTCCTTCTTCTCTCTCTATCCGCAAGCACTCACCATTAATGCCTATATCAACCGCAGGAGCCAATTGTTAAAGAGAGGTTCTAAGTGCACTGCCCGATCGATATTGATAATGTTGAAAATGTGGTAGGAAAGACAGCGAGAGTGGGGGAGAAAGAGAGAAAAAAAAAAGAAAGAGGGAGACATAAATCTGCACGCGGTGAATAGGGGAGAGCAGCTGCGGTGGCCTCTGAGCTGTCCCCTTCACCTCTTTGGAAACATCATCAGCACTAATCAGGGCCCTGCTAAAGAAAATGGTCCCGCTTGATTTACACTTACTACCCTCTGCTGTGTAACTGAGAGAGACAGAAAGAGAGGGAGAAAAAAAAGTGAAGACGGAGGATGCATGGAAAAGTGACTAAAAAGGACAAGGGGGATAAAAAACATGAGTTGGAGGGCACTAATAATAGCAGACATATAAATGCAGAGAGCCGCATTCCTTCAAGGTCAACCTCAGGTGAAGCAAAAGGTTGTATAAAGGTCATACTGGATGAGGGTCATGTAGGCCTCAATGAGAGTCAATAACACCTCCCAGTCTGCTGTAGACGTGTGGGGGTCGCCCCTGCTCTCACATCAATTCGCTAGGCATGGACCACGGCAATAAAAGAGATGGAGAGAGACTTAGCCAGAGAGAAAGGGTGAGAAAAAAGAAAATGTACAGGCAGATTGTGAAACAGCTCGCCTTTCAACTACTAACTGCTTTTCATGTAAATGTCTTGGACTGACACTTCTTACACATCCCAGCCCCTACCCTCTCCCCCCACCCCCACGCACACACTCACACACACTCCCTCTCTCTCTCCATCTCTTTTACTCCAGTATACTCTCTGTCAGCAGAAGAATAAAAGAGGAGAGGGGAAGGCGAGGGAAGGGGCAGGAGGAGAGAGTGAGAAGGGAGTGAAGGAGGAGGGAGAGAAAAAAACAGAGAAACAGGAGAAATCAGACTCTCGCCGGGGTTGGCGAAAGGTCAGTCCTGACAGGCTCGGAGGTTAAACTGCCGAGTTAAAATACTGTTCATTATCCTCTGCAGCCTCTTCCCAAATTCCCCTCTTTTGTGTCACAGTCAGTGCCCAGCATCAATGTTCCCCACCCCAGGATTTATTAGACATTGTTGAGCAGCGAGAAAGGGGACCTTTTCTGTACAATAGTAGCAGTGATCCTATGGCAAGGACAATACTGCTGCCAACACAATTACAGAGCCTGGCTTGAGTTATAAGGCTTGTAGGGAGTGACACTGTGGTGTGTATTTGCGTGTCTTCTTGTGTGCAAGTACAGTATGATGATAAATACAACCAGCGGGTGGTACATTAAAATTACTGTTTGTTTATGTTGACCTGATCTGCAAAAAGCATAGTGGGAAATTAATACAAAAAATAATTTACATAAATTTCTGCATATTTAAAGCAACCTTATTCCAGTGCAGGAAATTTAATTAGTACACATGAAGAGAACAAAGCAGGGGAATATCCATAACATGAATTAGGCTGAATCACATCATTCATTACTCACCAGAGAGCAATGAGATGTGACACATAGCAACAGAACCCTGCCTGAACCGGACAAATTAAAAACACTAGTAATTAGCGCTATGCAAAACATGTTGTAAGTTTATTACCTGATTTATGTGGCTTCCTGTTTATAAGGGCACACTGAGCTGGCTATTCGTCTTCCGCCTAGCATGCTTAAGATTCAGAATGGGTTTAAATGATTTATTAAATGAATAAACAAATAAATCACCTCACACCTAATTTCCCTAATGATATTAGAAATGACTAACTGTACAAATTGTGCAAAATATAAGCTACTATTAACCTGGAGCACCTTTCATTTCAGGGGTTCAAAACGTCCATCCATTTTCATTTGTGCAAAAACAAAAACATGATTAAAGATTTAACTCCTGACATGGATTCCACAAATAAAGCACTCCACTCTCTCTTTGCTTAATAAAAGAGGGTCACACACCCAGTGTTGTCAGCAATATGTCAAAGCCGCCTTATAGAAGAGTCACTTCTATGCGAGCCAGAGAGAAGTTTACCCCAACAAAACAAGCCACCTAAAGTCTGCACGCTTCCCCTCAACTCCAAACTTTCTTCTCATTCTGTTTCTCTTACAGTGCTCGCTCTGAATCACCCCGACCACCGTCTGAATTGTATATTTCTATTTAAAGAGACATACTGTTTTCATCTTTTGCCCCTCTACTCCCTTGGGGAATGAGTGGAATATAAAAAGCTAGACTTTAAATAACAAGAAGCTGCCATCAGTTCCCCTGCTAGTCCGCACATTAGCCTCGTCTGTGAGTGAGCGTCTGACACCTACTAAAATGTTTCAGCTCTATGTGCGTATAAGAGCATAAATAATTCAAAATTAATCCCCGCTGAGGGGGACTACGGGAATCATAAATTATCTGAGTGTAGTCCCTAATGCAGTCCCAGGATTGGAACACCTATGGTAACAATCGAGCAGAGGTGCTCATTACACCTTGTGAAGAGATATCTTAACCTTTGAATATTAATTTCTTTGAATAGATGGGAATGGTTGCTCGCATTAGTTGCTGAATATGTGAGTGACTGAATATTTAACACAGTGCAAGAGCTTATATTGTACAATATGTACAGTACGGAGGAATATGTCACAGGGTAAATATGTGCACAGTAAACCACATAATTACCATCATGCGCCGTATATCAGATCAAATGACATATCTGAGACAACTAAGAGACCGAATGCACTTCATGTGAGTGCCCGAGAATCACCGGCTGATAGAGACATCAGCCCATGTAAATCTTTTCATATATAGAGAGCGAAAACATAAATGTCTCCATAAAGAACACGAGTGTGAAAACAAAGAGAAACCTGAACACCTATGGAGATGTTTTGTTGACATTTACAACAAGTTCCTCAAAAGGTTTGCCCATCACTCTGCGGCGAATCCAGGCTGCCCAGGAGGCAGTGATGGATGGCAGGCAGACAACACAGTTAATCAACCTCAGCGGGGATGGAAATATTAATGCCAGGTGATTGAGAACACAATGGCGAGCACTATCATATAAAGAAGGTACATTTAGACCCGCTGACACCTGGACACTGAGACATGACAAGAGGTGGTTTTAAAGTTGTACAGTAGATGTGATATTAACTCGACTAAGACAGCAGTGACTGATAACGTGGAAAACTCTACTTTCAGATGGATGCAGCCATGGTTACAGCTATCATCCTTAAAAAAAAAAAAAAAAGACGGTAGTGCATGTTCTAAGTAAACTGGCAATGAATCACCTTGTATATGTTTATAATATGAAAGACTTGAAAGACGAACACAACCACAAGTAGAGATGAAAATGCCAGTCTAAAGGATATCAAAGCTATATTAGATGTGTCTACTCTCGTGTAGAAGGAAGATGTGAAAACACAAACTGATCCTCAATAAAAAGGACTACTGTAGCGGGTAAAAGAGAGTGGCATTTGGTGAGGGGAGGGGAAAAATATCCGATTTAGAAAGTGGTTGGAAATATACATATCAAAGGAAAGACATGGAGATTTCCTTTGCCTGTGCATCCTATCCATGTACCCCCCCCCCCCTCACTCTGTGAGAGAACTGAGAGGGGTCTGTTGCAAATTCTCAGGTAAGAGAGCCAGAAACCTACTTATGATGCTCTGCTGTTCATAATCCATAGGTTCTATCAGCAGATTACTAGAAATAAAGTGTTGGGAGAGACGTAAAGCAGGACTCAGTATGCCAGATGAGACAATGCTGGTTTCAGTCTGCACTTCACTCCAGTGTTCATAATTAACAGCTTGTGTTCAGCGAGGGCAAAGACAAAAAAATGTGGAGGGGGGAACAGTTTAAATCTTTCCAGCAGCATACAGTAATAAGTAATTTATGTTGCCGTATGTCATAAATATCCCTCGCATCCTGTATGGAATCTACATAAAAACTAAAACACTAAAATATATAATCATAGCAGAATAAATCTATGAATTTTCATTAAAAGTATATCACCACATTTAATAGCTTGATCTCTCCCACCCTGTCTCTAATTTCCTTTCACTCTGTTTTCTTGACTTTCCACCCTCTTTAGCACACCACTGGATGTGTGTAGGGCAATTCATTCGTCACACGGCTTTACCCATTAGAAGCGGACTGCTAAATGCTTCACCTTTTGATTTTGAGGAGGAGTACAGGATTTGTCAGGGGAAATGGGAAGGTGCTTTATTGCTCCAAATTTCATCACAATAAAGGCTTATGGGGAAGGTGGCACAATCGTTGCCCTATAAATGTCTCTGTGTAGATTACATGCTTCTTGCCCAGCTAATCCTGGTAATTGATGAACTTTAAAAAAACTCGTCACCCTTGTGACGAGTTTTTTTATATTATTTTGTAATTTGTTTATTAATTAAGATAACACTTATTTTGGGACCTCAACCAAGTAAACACGATTATGTGCTCTGCGGGGTGAGTGTTCAGTGCGCTGACGTCCCAAAGCAGCGAGCTGGCTGGCTGGCAGGCTGCTGCTGCCTGACGTTCCCAAAGCAGCGAGCTGGCTGGCTGGCAGGCTGCTGCTGCCAGGGAATGTCTAATAGTCTTCCACTGAGAAGTTTAATTCATTTGCCATAAAGCTAAAAATAAACACAGTCACACTTAATTGGGCTCTGAATGTGAGCATTATTGAGTTGTTGAAAAAAAGCAAGACCACAAATTAGAACCAAGGACTCCACATTTAAACAGCTGAAACACTGTGTTGAGCACATGGATTTCAATTTTGTGAGTATTATTTTTTTATTATAAATGGGGGAGATAGAGCTATAAATACCGCACAGAAATAATAATGAGACTAAACACTGTGATTAATTTTCAATATCTATGGGAAAGCAATAACCATTCCTTCTTTTAATAGTTGATGATAAAGATAAAGTTCTGTTGTACAGGACATTAAATATATTGTGTTTGCTCAATTTCTAATAACAGATAATGAAAATAGTCTGTAAACATTAACAATGTTCATATCTGCTGAGGAAAAACTAAGACGTCATTGTGAAGTTTATTTGATGGGAGGGTTCAAAAGGTTCTCTCTCTTGGAAGTATTCTATCATGGGTTACAGTCCTGGGATGAAACATTTGTGTATCATTCAAGTTTATGATGCAGAGAGACTTTGAGGCAGGACGGGGGAGGGTTAGGATAAGAGAGAGAAAAAAATCAAAAAGATTTCCATAAAAAAGTGGAATAAATAAGTGCCTGAGATACAACAATTTGGATTTACATACATTATCCAGCTCTATCTCTTTGGGATATTTTACAGTCCTGATATGCGAGGGGGAGCTGAGAGATAAACTAAATATGACCTATGCTCTGCAGGCTCAGCCAGAAAGAGCAGACGCCTGTAAGAATACTCAAGGAGCAGAGGAAAGGTTGAGAGGATGAGGACAAAAAGCCAGGGGAAGGAAGAAAAATGACACTAAAAGGCAGTCACGAACTGATTGATGCTCTGCTGTATTTGAAGATCAGTGGCAGCCTTGTGGTGGCAAGCACAGAGGTCAGCGAGTGTGTGTGCGTGTGTTTGTGTGTCTGTGCTTGCTTATTAGGGCGTGTGGCTTTCTTTGTCGGTTTCACTGTCTGGATTGTGCGTGTGCACACGTTTGTGTGTGTGTGTGTGTGTGTGTGTGTGTGTGTGTGTGTGTGTGCAGGAACGTGTGTCCAGATTTGCTCTCCCATTCTCTCCCTCTCTCCATTGTAGGAGAAGAGAATCCTCAGTCACTGGGTGGCTGGGGGAAATCAGATGTGAGCAGAGAATAACATGCTCGATTTGGCCCGCGAGTGGAGCCGGGGCTGGAGGAGAGGAGAACACCATGATGTATCGAGCCGTTTGCCAGCCGGATGGGGCACACGGTGGCGGCCCTCTCTCTGCCTGTCAGCAAATACACATTTTTCACCCAGCAGGAGGACTGGGAGTCCTGTGTATAGCTCCGTGTGTGCGTTTGTGTGGTGGGTGGAGGGGAACGTGTGCATGTTTTTGTACAAGAAGAAGAGCGTTTTATTGCGGGATATACGTGTGATGTTTACTTTGCATTTGGTGTGAAAATATGAATGTCCATGCATAGACTATTTGTGTATGTGTGAGTGTGTGTGTGTGTGTGTGTTAACTGGGATTTGGGTGGTGTATGAGCAGTCCATTGCAGGCACAGCTGTTACATCACATGGAGGCATGGAAGCAGGCCGTTTCATCTCGTCACGGCAAACGCCTAAGCTTCTGCCTCTAACAAACAATTCCACATGAGGAACAAGTGGCTCTAACAAGAAGCATTACACTAAGTTTGGGTGTGTGTGTGTGGCCTGAGCACGTGTGAACGTATGCACTTTTGTGAGCTGCCGTGTGTGTCCTGTATTTCTTTGGAGCAGGGGGTTCAATGCCCTGTGCGTGTGACCCACACACTCAGCAGATTTAACTCTGTTCACCCTCATCAAAAGACAGAGGACACACAGCTGCGACCAGCAAGAGCAAAACATGGAACTCCTCCAAATATGCCACATTGCTTTCTAACCTCTAACCTCTCACTTCAATTAACTTGCAGTGTGTTTAATGAACTACAGTGAGCTGGCGCTGCTTTCAAAAACCTACAATTTTAATTGCTAATATAGAACCACACAGGGAGAGAAATAAGTCTGAGCAAAAGTACACGAGTGAAAAAGCATATTTCGAAAGGAAAATGCACAAAATATTATTACCCCCTCCACTCCCTTTCTAAGCACAGAGGGTTTCAGTTGAAGCCCAAGAACCTGGTATTGCCATCTACTACCACATATTGGCAGCATACAAGGCAGCCTGCAGGTTTCAGCGCAACACATTCACACACACATACACAAGCACAAGCCTCCGCACTAAAGACCTCTTTTCAGCTCGCGTCGAGGGAAGTGGGCTGGGGAGGCCCTTTGATGTGGGAACACCGAGGTCAGAGAGAACAGTCTGTGCAGCGCTAAATTCCATCCCCCACAACAGTTCCCTTTTCACTTTGCTACTGGCTTGGGTTTGTGAAGCCTATCTTCAAAACAAGTTTAAAAAAAAGAATTTAGCACAGTCTGAATATGTAGGAGTGCAGAATGGATAAATGCCATGTTTCGGGCTGTAGTCACCGCATTCCCCTTAAAAGTCTGCAGTCTGTGTTGCATTTAAGATTTACCCCCTCATACACTTATTGGCCTTTTGTTTCTGGAACCAAGGGAAAAAGGCAAAAGGTCTAACCAGCACATAAACTAATCTCAAATGTCATGTCTTATTAGACGCAAATGGAAGGAAACGTTTGGCTCGCTCAGCCTGCCGAGTCAATGAATTTGTCAAAATTTTATGATAATTCATTCAATTACTCTTTAGACATTTAAATGATGTGGGGAGTGAGGGGGGAGGTGATGAGGGTCAGCTGAAGAGAGAAGAGAAGGAGAAGAAGAGGGGGAGTGAAGGAGGGGGAGGAGAAGAGGGATTGGGGAATAATCCTGCTCTTGATATTACACTCCCTCCAGAGGCCTTTTAAGGGCTCCATATCACAGTGTGAGGCCTCCTAAACTTCTCTCCCCCTACTTACAAACTCAGCAGCCAGTCCACCCCCCTCTCTCCAAACACCTCTGTTCACAACTTATTCGCCTTACACATACTGTACAAACACATCTATTGCCTGAGCCCATGTGCATATAATTATAACATAACCTGTGCACAGAAATTCAAAATATTATTCTGGTTTTTAAAAAATTTGAAAAGTGATGTCTATAGACACAAGCATATGAATACACATAAATATACATTTAGACCTTTTTCCCCTTTCTTTTTCTCTCTGATACACACACACACACATACACGCTCCCACATGCACATACGCACATGCACACGCAAACACTTCCCCTTTCGTTCCTGGGAGAATGACAATAAAAAGGCCCGCCACTCTTCTTGACCCTTGACCTCTGATCCCTGGAGGTCTCCTGATGCCTGTGCTGGAGGTGGAGGAGGGAGAGACGGAGGGATGGAGGGGTGATAAAAGGCGTGGATGTGTTGGGGCCCTGAGAACAGCACCCTCTGTCAGACCAGCACAGGCTGCATCATGGGTAAGCTCCCCCTCTAGTGTTCACTGGCCTCTCTCTCTTGAGTGTTTTCACTACTCCCACTGAAAAACAAGTTCTCATTCACTGTCCTGACATGTTGTTGATTTTAATACAGACAAGTATTGTCATTTTAAGCAGAGATATGTGGTACAAAAGATCTGCTTTCATTCAATTTTCATGTGCTACAGGTGCCTACAAGATGCCTCACTGTGCGTCACTAGAGCATACATCAGGTGGGTACAGTGCAAGTGTAATACAGCCAAGTTAAGCTGCTATGTTCTCCACTGAATGCATCATTTTTCAAAGAGTGCTTTGTCATCATTCAGCCAGAATTAACAAAAATAAAACAATTTTTTCTATAAAATTCTCCATAATTTTTAGTATCAAACTACATCCAAAATAAAATTCCACTGCTCCTCCATCATGCTTTCTTATGTAACTAAAGGTAATATATTTGATCATAATGTCGCATTATATAACCTCAGAATTACTCTCAAGCAGTAAGAAAACCCACTGATGATTTAATTTCTGACATTTGACACCACGCTCTTAGCATGCAATTAGCATCCAGTTACAATTATATTTGCCTGTGTGGTGACGTTGCCTTGGCAGCGTCTTTCTCTCACAGGATTGGCTTTTGCAGCGAGCACAGTCACAGCATCTGGTCGTTATTGCTTCAAAACCGAGCATGGTGTTTCCCATTCACGTCTAAGCTATGCTAGGTGCCTCCTATTCTAGCTTAGCCACGCCTGAGGGCATGCTAATTACCTTCTCTCTCGCTCTAAATTAACCGACTTTCACTGGGACTCTGTCACCACTTTCAATCCAGCATTGATAGCAGACGGAGAGGAGGGAGTGAGTGAGGGAGAGAGGGGAAAGGGAGGGAGGAGCAAAGGGTGAAAATAGAAACAAACTAATAATCTTCTGCATTGCCTCCTAAACGAGAGCCACTCTGTCCCTAATGTAGACAAGTCATTTTGTACAAGCCGTTAAAGCCCACTGGGCCAGGCGAGCATGCAGTGCAGGGCCGCCTGTTTCAAAGATCTTTTGCAATCAGTTACACAATGGACCCCCTCATTTTATGCTGCTACATCATAAAAGTGCTCCTTTTGTTACATTTCCATCCTTAAAAGGGTCTTAATCCCCAGCCTTTCAGGCCAGTCTATGGCAAATTCCTAAGGGACATCCCATTCGCTGCAAGGGCTGGAGTGACCCACTCAGAAACCAGCATGCAGGGCTTTGAGCTTTTCTTCTGCTGCCACTCTCCAGAGAACATTAAATCGTACTTTTCATCCCCCTCACCATAGGGGGAAGCCCCTTAATGATGACAGAGAAAGAGAAATTCCTCCACTCGGTCCTATGACACCATTCTGCTGTCAAGCAGGCGTCTCGGCGGACAGAGAATCAAACATGGCTTCCTGCAGGTGGAACGCCAATGAAGGTCACGGTACAGTCCAAAGAGGAGAGAAGGAGAGAGGCACGAAAGGAGGGAGAGAAAGAAAGAGAGAGGGAGGGAGGTAGCCCTTCAGAAGGAGCCCGGCTTTTCCTGTGCAAATTAAGTCATCTGCTGAAAAAAGAAGGTAAAAAAAAAAAAAAAAACACTTGCAGCTTTCATTCCATCATACTTCATGTGTTATTCAACCATTTGATTTTTACATAGCCAATGTTTCTAGATTTCAGACTGTTATACTCTTTGCCAGTGCTCCACATAATGTGGATTCCTCTAATACAGCACTTTGAGAGATAGATTTTTTTATATGGTGTATGCCCTCGCAACCTCTATTTTACCTGTGGTTGTTTTGGTTTCTGTTTTAAGTCAGATTTTTTTTTGTCTCTTGCTTCCAGCTGTTTGTCTGTGGCTGCCTTTGTGAAGGCATCTCTCAGAGAGGGTGCATTTAATCAGGTTGAATCCCTGCCGTCCAACCCCCCCCAGCCCTGCTTCACACTGGACTCCTCAATGTGAACATTGTACCAGAGTAAAACACGTGTCAATCAAGAGCCAAATAGTCACGTCAGCCAGTCAACATTCAGCTGCAAGCCCTGTTATGTCCCAACACATTCTCAAAATGTTAACACAGGTTGATAAGTTTTTCAATCTGTTTCCAGTCGTTATACTTGAGTGCGCAGCATGAAACATGGAGATCATGCGCTGCTGCACACCAATGACTCTGTGCAGGCAAAAAATAATACAACCTAATCAAGGTAAATAATTAATATATTCAAAAAAAAAATCAAACAATGCAATATGCTTAAAATAAAAGCGATATCAATCATCCAAAGGTAATTGTTGCCATGACAGAGAGCTCTTTTGTTGGTTGTGGTGCATGCTGTAATCTCTAGCTTTGTGGCATCTGTGCTTGAGTTAGTGCCCTTATTGTACAGGCAGGTCAGTCAGTTGAGGGACTAATGCAGTGGGATTTGACCGGGTGAAGATGTCACTGATAGTTTCCAGCATGAGACGAACATAGACTTCAATAGTCCATAATCCTCCAGCTACAAGCCTTACCCCTCTGTAATGGCTTTTCTGACCACTCGGCTTAGGCCAACACAAAAGTCATGGAAATGTGTACATGGAGGTACAAAGACACCTCAAATACGCAGCACTATCGTGTGGCTCTTTGTGGTGATTTTTTTTCCCTCTACCTCTCAGTCCTAGAAATAAGTCCTTACTGTGTTGTATTTTCACTTTCCTTCAAAACCAAAAATAATAATAATGTTGTGAATGCATGTGCAAGGCACGTCTCACAGTTTGCTCTGATGTAAATGGAGCGTGTCGCCTGGCGCAAAGAAACTCAAAGAAAAACACCACAACACAGGAGAAGCCATCAAAAGCAATAATTACATGCAGAGTCAGGGAGGGGCTAGTATGAACCAATAATCACAACCAGTGCTGACGCTAGAATCTGATTAAACTGCTAATGACCTGTCACTCAAGAGCAGGGCAGATGTTTATAGATGCCCAGTACCAACCGCACAGCTCATCAGTCAGAGTCAGAGCCTTGGCAGCCATGTCACCTACCACACCCACTCACTTAGCATTGCCACCGAGCAGCACTGGGGAAAACTCGAGAGCAGCAGTTCCTTTCAGGTTACTGATGGAGGATGTTGAGTGGTTGCCATGCGCTTTCACACAATCAGAGGAGAGGGCAGCTGTGTGTTTATTTATTTATTAGTTTTCCCATTCTCACTGTCTTGCTTTGGCCACAGAGCAACACCACCGACACCTTTTTCCCGAGCCATTGCCCCTTCTCTTCCCATTTGTGATGTGGAAGCAGCCATTTTCTTGTGGTGACTTCCTCAGCTTTCACCCTGACACGTGACACTCATGACAAATTGGGTGTGGAAGTGAAGGTGATGGGCTGTGAAAGCAATGCCCCTGCCCCCACTACACACACTGTGGACATATACACGAAGACAGCCAGACACACAAATAACACGGATATCATTCATGTGTGTGTAATCTCACACACGGTGCTCTTAGCCACTCAGCCCTGCCCTGAGACAAAGCAAGAGGCTTTGCTACAAACAGGGTGACGACCTGGATGTAAAACACACAAAGGAAAGAAAACAGGAAATGGAAATCGCTGACTTCCTTCAACTCCAACTTTGACTCCGACATGTGCTTCTCTACACCCTCGTCTATTCAAACCGCAGCACAATTCAATAAACTGCAGTGCAGCTCTTTGAGGCATATGCATATTTGCTCATCATTTTGTTTTTCTTCATCTTTCAAAAAGAAGATCCAGAAAATAGATTTTTCCACGTTTGAGGTTTACTCCAGTTAATGTGGAACAGATAGATTTTTGCATTTCCAATATGACACACCAACAACATCCCACAGACTGCTTATATTATGTTCAAATAATTTATAAACCAATTAAAATCCTCACATTACCCACCTTTACGGTGAAAAATTGAGTAATTTCAACCAGGGGAAAAATTATTATACTGAATTGTATAGCAATTATCATAACATTACACTAATTCCCATAGAAGTATTTAAATTATATGGTTGGTTGATTGCATGATGAATTAAAGAGCCATTTTTTCTTGCTAAGAACCTCATCCAGCAGCGATCAGGATGGGGGCTCTAAGGCACATTCAAGACCAGACAGGCTGGAACAAGTCTAACCTATTATGGAAGTCATATTATTTTCATCATCACCTCCAGGGACTCAGTCCAACCTGTAACCTCTGCTCGATCCACAAGTGCTTAAGGAACATATCATTACCATGGTAATGCAACAAGATGTTACAACTTGACGTTAAACAACTCAATTTTCTAGAATCACCTTAAGTTGTTTTAATTAAGTCTGCTAAAAGGTGACACATCCGTATAACATTTGGCTATGAGTTTTCCCTTCTTGAACACACGAATCTTGATCACAGGAATGAAAAGGCTGACACCTTAGACACCCTAGAAACCTTTGTCGATTTCAGCCTCAGGGCAAAATTATAAAAACCGATATTCATAATGATGAATATTTGTCTAGATGTTGTTTAAATGATGAGAGTTAAAAATAGAGATGATACAAAGCACAGAAGCACACACTGTTGTTATGCCCTTTTTAAGGTTCATACTTATGTATTTTGGGTTTCTACTATAACATGTTTACATGCTTTAAAGCTGGGGTAGGCAGTTTTATTTTGGCGTCATTGGGCAAAAATCCCATAATAACTTTGAGCATGTTTTAATTCAAGTGGTCTGAGAGAAAATTAGATTTCTGCACCTCCTCATGGCTCGGTTTTCAGGCTTTAAAAAATCTAGGTGACAGGAGACTATTGCCAATCACAGGCCATTTTAGAAAGAAGGTGTTCCAATAGGCTGTTCTACAAATGCAGTTTTAAGTGCATGTCCCTTCGGCGAAAGCCTTATTCAACAATGGCGGAGAATCCTGCAGAGAAAGTTGCAAGAAAAAAAGAGAGTTTATAAGAGTCTGACAATAAATGCAATAAAACACTTGTCAATACTGGCAAAGCATTTCAGAGATGGAAAGAATTTGTTGCTAATAGTTTAGCCATCTGCTAACCAAAGCCTAAGGCTCATGGCTGTGCCGTTCATAGCTAATATTATGTAGAGCCCCATATCACAATGTGTCCTACGCCTCACTCCCAGGAGCTCTGGAGACGGAGCCCTAGTCAGTGGCTGCAGCAACCCTAATCCAACAATTGCAAAACCCAGCTCAGGAGGACCAGACTGCCCCGACCCCTTGTTCTATCAGCAAAATCTCTGTTGCTGCCATTACAGTGATCATTTTAATGGCAACTGGTTAAATTAAATAAACCAATGTATGGGGAAAACTGGGTTACCGTATGAAGTGCCTGCATGTGCCCGTGCTCATCTGGTGGCAGAGACTTATGACAGAGAGGGGAGCTGTAGGAGGAAGGTGTTTTTTCATATTCTGCCCTTTTTTGTTGTTGTTTTTTTTTTAAATCGCCCCCTTTCCAGATTTCTGTCTGCCCTCAAAAAACACCTTCCTCACAGTGTCAATGGCTGGAACCCCTGTATTCACCCTTTGTCTGCAACGCTCTGTTTTAGTGCCCGTCCCTTTGGGCCACCCTCCCAAAAAAGTCCAGTCTACTCCAATTGGTCAGCTTTTCCAGGTCCTCCATGCATTTTCAGTGTCGGTATAGTGGCCCTTTTTACTGGGAAAATTACCAATAAAAGCTTATAAATCAAAATCTTCACAACCAGACATGTTCCAGCAGGAATATGATCTGCCATCAACAGGATTGGCAACCATGATAACATGTTTTCCTGACGTTAGCATGTAGCTATATGTAGCAGTGTACGTGATGTAAATGATGGCAGTAGCACGCCTGGAGTTGATTACCATATGAAGAAATGGCTCACGAGCTGACATCAGGTTGTCTCCAAAGTAGGCCTGAGGTTTTTGTTTGCAGGAATTATGTTAACGTATGTTTATCTCATTATTTGAAACTTTGGTTAAATATCAGCATCCAACACTGTAACATCATATGGCAGATAACAAAGAAAAAGCATAATAGGTCTCCTTTAAGTTCAGCTGAGCTTGCTTGTAAGGATTGCCATGCAGTCAAAAAGAATGTGCGATTTTATCAATTAAAGTCAGTGTGAGAACTTTAACAGGAATCACAACATGCTGTCTGGCAGAGAGACAGAAGAGACAGTAAAGACTTCATTGTATTTTAATACAGCATCCTGGACTACAGTTTGGCAGAGATTAAATCAATGTCTTCACATTTACAATGATTTCCTTCATGAGCTTGTATGTGAACCAAACATCACACCTCCAGTATGCATCGCAGTCACTCCATCCTTTTGTCTCTCTGTGTCTCACTAAGTAAGATAAAGCCTGTCCAACAAGTACATTAGGTCGATACATATGGTGCATTTGAGGCATGATTGCAAACTCAACATGATGAGAGACTGTTGGCCCCCTTATGGAATTCCATAAGGGGCCAGCTGGTGGTCAGCTACATACTGTACGTATTGAATACCCCATGAAATTAATCAAGACATAAGTAACCCACAGACTAAAGTGAGTCAGTTTAATCCCACTTTGGGACCTCGCTTTGTGAGATAATATTCACACCTTTGTCATGTGTGGACCCAAAAGAAACAGCCACAAAACACACTCTGGAATTCAAACCACATGTTTAAAAAAAAAATTAATGTTCTAAGTAATCAACATACGCATGAGCATATGAATACATGACCATTAATGGCTCTGGTTATCCAGAATATTAAAGTCCCCAGCATAAAAGGCCATTTATAATGTGATTAAAACATTGCTGAGCTCAACAGAACTTAATCTCCTGAATATATCCCGACTATATGACAATTTTACACTTACAGTACTTTTTTACACTGTAACAAGGCCATCACCTGGTGAAGACTTCAATACATACTAATGAAAGGGATGGAGTTATTATTAGATTACTAAGGTGAATGTGATTAGAAAGAACTATAGCTTTGCTTCTTGAAAACATAATTGTACTGCGCATTAAGCTGGAGGCTCACATTATCAAAGTTGTATCAGGCAATTGACAAGGCTTTTATAATTAGGCATGCTGTTCTTTGAGAGACGAAGAAGAAATCTCTGCCACACAATGCACAGCAGGCCTTATATTCACTTACAACCCCTACAGGCAGCAGAGAACAGCCTTGTTGCCTTTGATCCTTCCACCCAATTGTTTATAGAGGTTGTAGAGGTCCCCAAACCCTTTTGTATTAGGCACAACTTCAATTGCTGCGCCGAGATGCTGTTAAGGGAAAGTGGTAGCAAAATATCCAGAACACTTGGCTGCATAGAAAACAATTTAGTTGGTGTAAATTCACCTCATTATAACCAGTACAGTAGGGGTACACGTTCAGGATTTGTCTTAAATAACATCCAAATGTGTGGACTCAAGTTGCTGACTTTAGAAGGGCATAGAACTGCCTTTCTTTCTTCTGATTTTACTGTATGTATTTCTCTGGCCGCTTTTTCTGTTCACGGCTACAAGGAGCTGAGGCCTATTGCAGCATACATCAACGAAAGGAAAGATGCACCCTGGACAAGTCACGACACCGGCACAGGGCTAGATTTTAATTAATTTACTCTTACCTTATATTGCTAATTTGTCTTTAATTGGCTTGAGACTACTTCCCACTTTACATACAAATTTGAACTTCAGTCATGAAGTCATATTTTTCCCACAAAAAGGTGGCAACTGGCTCAATTTGTTTAAGTAGGATTACCCCCCTCTGCATCACTATTGTGTACCAAAATACAGCAAAATGTTTAAAATCAAAGTTAATTAAAGTATTATTTTATAATATCAAACGTGTACAAAATGGATATTTCATTTACTAATACCCCAAGCTCAAGCAGAAATTTCTCTTAATCCATATCATCTCCTCTATATCACTGATACAGCCAATTCTAACGTGCCTTTATTTCATGTTTACAAATACATTTTTGCTAAGACACTGGGCATCACAAAGCTATAGGCTCCGTCTGTGCACGGTGGCCATTGTGTACACGTCAGGCGAGGGCTTTTTGTGCCATTGTGTTCGCTGACAGCGTGAATGAGAGGGAGTGTTTCTCAGTACCAGGATGTGTGGGAGACACCTGCTGGGCCGGGCTGCACCGGCCTGCTCTGCTCCGCCATTAAAACGTGTAGCACTGGGGGCTCTTTTGTTAGGCAGGAGCTGTTGGTGGCGACATGTTTGAAGTGTCACAAGTGTCAGTCTTTATTAGATTCAGAATGATATCAGGGGATGGAAGAGGATGGTTAGTCAAGGAAGGGGGAAGACAGATAGGGAGCATCCCTCTTATGCCATTTTCTCTGAAAATTGAATACCCTGGCAAATTTCGGAAAACTTGGCGAGGCTACCTGGGATTCTATTGTTCCACTGGTCCTGATATCTGGGGATAGTCACATTATCGAATGTCCAACTTTGTGGCTCAATTTCTGCTCAATTTTCTGCCATCAACTGATGAGACATATTTACGCTTCCTGATAGAAATATCTCATAACTCAGATGATAGGCGAGGTGGAAACATCAGGTGTTGACTAGAATTAGCAGCGTATCACTTGGTTAGACAAAAACGTATTTTCCACAAATCAGTGCCACTGAATATGAAACAAAATAGGTGAAAGGGTACATTATATATAGTAAACATCGTATGCTGCTGCCTGTACAATTCATCACATAATCTTCTGAGGTAATGAAGCATCTCCTTACTATTGTTTTCATTAGCATACTTTCTCACTGATTTGCAACATGTTCACTCTGTGGGTGTGTGTGTGTGTGTGTGTGTGTGTGTGTGTGTTTGTGTGTGTATGCCCGTGTCTGCATGCATTTCCAAAATAACTAGAGAATACAGGAGAGATAATTTAGGGGGTTGCTGCAGTACAAATACGGTGGTTGCTAGAAGCACACATCGATTGACATCTGCTCAAATGTTCATCGACAAAAGCAGAAACACTGAGAAAAAGAGTACAGGGGAGAGAGAGAGGGGTCCTGAGAGGGGGAGAAAAATCCATAATTGCTCTCATCGCCATATGATTTTCTGCAGGCAATTTTCAGGGAGCACACACTGACCTTTGCCTACTTAATTCCTGTGCAGTAAAGAAACAGAGAGATGATCACTGAGGCACATAATTACACCCTCATCGATACATGGATCTATGGGATGGGCAATGAATGCAACCCAGGGATGAAAGGACAATACACATTACCCTCACACACAAGCATGTACTCTGACCTACATGCACACACTTGAAAAGAAACACATGCCCACAAACACACACACACACACACACACACACCACCATGGTAGTGGCATATATTTCTATCTGGATGCAAAGTCAATGTGAAATGCATGGTGGGTAATGATGATGTGAAGGTTTGAGGCTGCGAGCTGGATGGAGGAGCCCCATATGGCTCTCTCCGTCCGTGTCATTACCTTGTTACGCCTCTGACTTCCATTCAGGGAGAGACAGAGAGAGAGAGAGAGAGAGAGAGAGAGAGAGAGAGAGAGAAAGAGAGAGAGAGAAAGAGAGAGAGCGAGGATCACCCAAGACCACACTACGACTGAAATTGTCTGGGGTCAACAGTGCCATAATTACTTTAAAATGTCAGCCTGCAATAAAATACAACAGTTCATCTGGCAGAAAGCAAATTAGCTTTGACCATGCCGTAATTACCCTTTCCTGCAGAACCATTAGAAGAGATCAAATCTTCACATTCTCTGTTTGAGGAAAGGCCATCAGAGTACACTCCACCTGACAAGGATGCACATTTGCCATTTGGCAGGGGTAATTAATTGTCCTTATAATAGAAATTTTATATTGGACTTCGAAATGGAAAAAAGTGTAATAACCTGCCAGTTTTATCTTAACCATTTGCTGACACCCTTTGCCTCTTGCTCTCTCGTCATATCTTCTTCCTTTTATTTGACTCTTAGCAGCTGACTGGTTTGTATGTTCAAATCCTCGAACACAGAATTTCTTGCTCCAATATCTTTCCCCAATGATGACATATCTAATGTAAAGACAGTGATCTCCAGCAAGAATTGCACTTTAAAAACTAAGACCAGATGTCAAAAATCAAGCTGAATAGTTTATGGCTGAAATGCTAATGAGAGATGGGGATTTGTTACAGGATATGCTATGAGCAACACCTTTCCTATATGTTAAACACACAGAATCAGTCTGCATACCATAAAGCCCCTTTGTAAATGCTCATAAAACCAATTTCAGCCTTCTTCATGACATGAACATGAAAACCTTCCATCTTTTATGTGTACTTCTCTCATGCTGTATTTCCTTGCAGTTCTGCATGCATGCCCCAAGTGCACTCCCTATTAAATGTAGCAAACTGGATCATCTTCATTACTTATAGGAAACACGGCAATGTCAAATTAATGTGTTGCTTTCCCAAATGCCTGTTGGTCAACTTGATTAGCATTTGAACAAGACTTTAAAGTGTAAAAGCCCTGCTCTCTGCCCCTACAGGCCGTGGCGCTCCTCAGACCCAATCGGACCAAAGTGGTTTCAACTGCCCGAGCGTTGAACACTGCCCTACTTATCGCCCATCTGTAGCCTCTCCCCAGCAGGGCTACCAACTCCAATCTCCAAGACAAAACTTTGTCACACACATTTACAGTATGGTGAGGAAAAATATCAACTGAAGAAGGAGATTAATGTGTTATGAGGAATGGCAGACTAAGGATAACCTCCAAACATTATAGATATTAATTTCTGAATTGGTCAAAATTGAGTAATTGGCTTGGCATCCCTGACTCTACACAACATTATCAACTTCCAAGCAACGGTTTGCACCACTGATACGACATATATACGACTACAAAAAGAGCCAGAATTAAGCAAGCTAGTCGAAAAATTCCAGATTTAGTCGCATTACCATATCACACAGTGAGGTATGGCAAAAACTGTTTATGAAGGTGGGCTTCTTGCTTGTTATCTCACATGTTGTATTTCATAAAGTACCTTCACAACACATTCAGCCAATAAGCAATCTCCTTTCACCACTTTGTCTACGATACTGTAGTAAAACAGATACTACATTTACTGACACGGTAGAGAATAACACCGAAAGTCGGGCAGTAAAGGGATTAAAATGTGACCTGTTTTACCATAATACATAGAAGCAATACGCCACCAAGCTCTGTGTTATGGCGGTCTATGCCATTGTGATCAATTTCCGTAAGCCCCCGTGTGTTTCATGATGCACAGGTACTGCGTTTTGTGGATGATTATTATCATGTTAAACTCCATTCCTCTTTTGAGCCCCTCCTTTTTTACGCTTTTAGCGATTAGCATCTGAAACAGAGGGAGATGTTTCCTATGCAGCCAAGCTAACTGAATAGGGATTAGGTATGGAATAGCTGGGCGTGGACGAAAGCCCAAAGTAGTCAATTGGGACTGTATCTCAGGTAGCTGCACAAGATGCTGTACTACCACTGCTGCGCTGCTACTGCTGCTGAATCTAAATCTCAGCTCAAGAGCATTGTAACCTTATCAAATTAGCTTTGGGCCCAGTCTGTCAGCCAGTGCTGCTGGGTTGGCAGCCACCACCATGATTAGTCATATTGAATTATACATTCAGAGCATGTACGACACCTTCCACATCAACACAATACATAGAGAGACTCACACACACACACACACACACAGACACGGAGCCAGAGACGTACTGTAGTCAGAAAGACATACACAATCTCACACAGTGATGAAAACAAGCACACATATATAAATGCGCACACAAGCACACACACATGCACACAGACAAAAAACACACACTTAGGTTTCTGTTTTGGAACAGGGTGATGCGGATGTGCGTAAACAGGATTAGGAGAGACGGTTCCACTGTCACACAGACCTCCAGATTGTAATTCTCATGCCTCTCTGACAGCTTGGCACAGCACTAAGTCACCTAACGTTTGCCTTGACATGAAATCCAGACCTGGGCACAGATGAGGTTATCAGTGGGGGGATAGGAGTGGGAGGAAACGCGTCGAGTCCTATTGGGAAAACTGTTTGGTGCTAATGCCTGGGCCTTGTTGACCGAGGGGACTGAGGGGGCAGGAGAAGAATGGCACAGGGTGCAAAAAATATCCTCCATAACCGCCTCTGGTGCACCTACTTTGATGGCGGAGATTGAGATCGTGCTCTCCCCGTACACGTGTGAAACCTATCTAAAAGTAACTGAAAGATTACAATCCTCTTCATTAAATTTATCTCTTGCGACATAAACTTTTAATACGCACACCAGCAGTGTGTATGGGACTTCCAGGGCAGCTTAAATGACTGCAACCTGTAATTACTGTTCCAGCACTTGATTAGAATAATCTGATTGCAATTATTCAGTGACTTTAAAATACAAGCCTCGAGCTACAGAACAATAATTCAAGGGCAGTGATTGGGAGCGTGTTTCTTTTTTGGCTGTAAAATGACGTTTTAATCGACACAGAGTGAAAGAGGTTCCCTGCTAAGGAGCCAGCTCCCTCAATTAAAGCCCATTTATGAAGTGAGGGGGAAGACGTTGTGCTGCGATGTGGAGTTAATCACCAGGCAGACACTTACAGAGTTCTCACGGATCAGGGAACTAACCTCTCTAACGGGTAAACAGGCAGAAATGCAGCACTCCGGCAAGGCTACCAAGAACACATGCACACATGCCAATATTCATGCTACCAGCTACTGTATTGTGTTTTTTTTCTTTCCTCAATTAATTAGCTGGGAGAATCTAAAAATGTATTTTCTTTTAGGCTTGGAAGTCCAAGCTATGGTTCTGTTTTTTTGTTCACATCATTTGATTAAAAGACACAAACCTGAAGCCAAAATTCAAACTCAAAATGCACTTGCAGTCAGTCAAAACATGGGTAAGACATGTCAATTATCTCCAATATATATTCTGTAGCAACAAAGCTAGATAATTGATTGCATTTAACAGACAACTCTAATGTATCTCATCACTCTAAGGAGTCTGTGGTAGATTAATTAAAAAAGTAATACAACATGAGGGAGAAGTACTGCCCAGCTGGCACTGATTCCATGGTCAAAGTGAAGGACAAACATGGTGACTGTAATCTTTTTCTAGGCCTCTAATTTGCAGGACTTTATTTCCTCGTTCTGATTTACCTGAGGAGAGGCAGTTTTTGTCCCTGCCTTACAGGCTGACCCACCCTGGGTGATTAACAGAGCTGATTAGTCCTTCAACACACACACAGACACACACACACACACACACAGACTTCTACTTGTCCTTCAGCTGACGTACACCGTATGGGTACAATGTGTGCACACGTACAGTACATGTGCATATAATGATGTGGGTGAAGGGCCAGCGGGTGCTTGCACTTAAAGATGGAGAGTCTTAAAATAAAATCAAAATTGATGTCCATTGTATTTTTGAAAGCTTAATTGTAACCATCCTCGATTATTCTGTTTCATAATTGACTGTACATTATTAACAAAACGCGCCACCAAGAACGCATTAATCAGTATTACTCTGCCTTAACCTCAGTAAGTGGCACAATAAGAGACATGCCCTCTCTAATCAGCTTCATTGTGTTATATCACCTCCGCTCTAACTATATCACAGAGAGTTCAAAGACCTCACACTACATGTTATTGCTGAAACCATCTTTAATCAGCCGCATTGGTCTTTGTTAGATCACGGAGGTCTACGTTGTAATGAAAACGCCAGCTAGCTCTGATAGCAGCCTAATTGGGAGATAATGAGCCAATAACATCAATGGCTAATGACACACCGAGTCTAAGTCACACCCCCCTCAGGCCACACAGAGGCTCATTCACCACTGATGGAGTGCATAGCTGGGAAGTCTGACAGAGCTAGACCATGCTCTGTACAAACAGGCTGTCTTGATGGCTTCATTAGGCTAATGAAAGGCGGTGCTTGACGCTTAAAGATGGTTATAGTGGACTCTAGCTGAAGGGAACACATGCAGACACCTGATCTCTACAGCACTGTCTAATGGTTTCCTTCAGATAAAGAAATAGGTCTATTTTATGATCATTATTTCATTATGTATTTCACTACGGGTACGTGTCATTTCATTTTCAAAAGAGAAAAATTGTCCTGCTTTTCCAAGAATACTGCCCTAAAATTTTGGGTCTTTGCTACATGTATACTATGTTGGTGTGAAAATTATGTGTAGTTTGTTTGTTTGTGTGTCAGAGTGTGAGCAGGGGGGCTGACAGCTTAAGCACTGTATGAGTGTGTGGGCGTGGGCACCAGTAAGTGGGTTGAAGGGGGCTGAACTTTTGTCAGGTCTCAACAATGAACTAGCTAACAGTAAACAAGCCTGATGATGCATAATCACATTAAGAGAGGCACCAAGCATGGAGGAACGACCCTGCTAATCCACACTGTGCTAGCTCCGTAACCTGCACGTAATCCTTGAGAGACAGAGCGAGGTTGAGAGGAAGAGAGAGGAGAGCAGGGGAGAGGAGGACCAATGGAGGCTTTGGAATTGAATTACTGTACATACAAGCTTTAGGCCAATTAACCAGGTGTTTCAAATCTCTACCCTGTTGTAGCTCGCATTTATACGATAGGGTGACGGTGTTTTGCATCTCCAGTATAGGGTTCAATGATGTAGGCAGTTTAATGAAGCAGAGAAGCATATGACATGTGAGTGAGAAAACACCTTAGCGATGCTGGGGAAGGTCTGAGCACAAATACCTGTGGGTAGCAACTACGGTTTACACATATACATTATGCACTCCAAGATATATTATTTTACTGAACACTCCTGATGGCGCAACACAGTGAATGCTAGTAAGAAATAGTGTCTGATTCTCTAGAAAACAATTGTTTTCTCTTGACAGCTGTGTACTGTGTAAGAATCAGGTGATTCATCACATTACAGGGATTATGATTCATTACAGTGTAGTATATTGCTATACTATAAGCACGGTGATATATTGTAACTTTTAAAAATAAAATTTTAGGTACCTGTGATAGCATAAAGAACACATCATATGCATACATTCCAAGTAAAAAAGTTAACTTTTTTCATGCAATCAAAACACAAAATAAACCACTGCCATGAATCTTGGCACGTAAACTATTAACTAAAAGCTGATGCAGAGTTATTGAGAAGTGATACAGTATCCCAAAACATAATATCGGGAAACTCAAATGTATCCATATTGTCTTACACTCCAACTTGATTGGTCAAGATTTACCCACCTGTTGTGACCACAGAGGCAAAAGAGAGTAGCTATGTAGCTATGCTGATGAACTCCACCTACTAGGGGTGGGGGAAAAAACTGATACAGCATAGTATCACAATATTTTTGGGAGGCAGTATCATATCGTCACACAGTGCCAAGTATCGATTTTATCAATTTTTATTGTATAAATTATAAATATGATAAATACAAATTAAATTTTAGGTAGCCTACTAGAATAATATAATCAATTGCTTTTTCAGCCCACTAGATACATTTTGCTGCAAAATAAAAAGAAGACTGAAGTGAAATTAACAGACAGATAACTTTAGAATATTAGATAAAACAGATGGTGACAGTTTTCCTTTGGGGACATAATTCACATTGAAAAAGGCAGTAAATCACGATATACCGTAATACTTAGCATTTCCCAACATATTCAAAATCACAATAATACTGTATCGTGACTAAAGTACCGTGATAATATTGTATCGTGGATCCTCTGGTGATTCCCACCCCTACCATCTACAGCTGTCTGCTGCATTATAACTAAAAAAAACACATAGAACAGGCACACAAGCAAGAGGACCAGCATGCCATCTTATCTGACGTGACTGTTTATTCCCTTCAGTGATCCAAGGTGAACAGTAGGGTGGTAATGTACATATTTCCATTGGTGCCTGGCCTGCACACAGAAGCATTATTATTATTTAATTGTTGTCTGTGGCCTCATAGCTGATCGTCCCTGGTTAACACATAACAGTAGATTACACATAATAACATTGGGCCTCATCCACCAACCATTCAAAGCAGTTTCTGACATTCACTGATGTTTTCTTATTTAAGATTTGTTCTCAGGTAAGAACAGAATCTACACACAGTCAAGAGAACATTAGCGCACATAGTGTGCCGACATGTTTGTGCAGAATAATTGGTTATTGCATTTTCTTCAGTTGCACAGTTGTATAATATTATAAGATTTAAATTACAATAATATTTTTATAATTTATAATGTTCTTGATTATTAGTAAGAATTACGGTCTTTTTAAATACACTCTATACTAACAATTCAATTCATATCACTTATCTCAATGAGAACCATGCGATCTAATAATGAGTAACTGGTTATGATATAAAATGATGATAAAATATCAGACAGTTTGGGCAGGTGGGACAGAAACTGACAAAGTAGTTTCTGAGTAAGTTATTAATAACTTACAAAAAATGTGTGAAATATTTCACCACCATCTTCTCCCCCCTCTCTCTAAATACACACACCCACACCTTGGAAAGCACCGCGGCGCTGTCTCAGTCCTCAGTCCTGACATTGCTACTATAATGTATAAAGTGTGCCGGTCTGGTGGTTGATTAACGCGTATTTTTAGCATTCCATGCATTTTTTGTCTTGTTCTATATCCACTACTGGTGCTGATAAATATGTAAGGCCGTTTGGCATTCACATTCTGCAGAAATACCTCCACTTCAAAACAGAACTTTTTGTTTTGCTTTGGGTGTTTACCTATGCTAATTAGGATCAACTTGTACATGCTTTCAACTTAAGAGGACAATGGGATTCATCATTATAAGACGGATGTGAACAATTCTACTGTTTAAGAGCATGTCATGAATCTGGCATAGACCTTTCTCAGGACATTTCTTAAGAACAAATTTAAGATAAAACTTAACAGTTACCAACCCAGGCTGTGCAGTGACAGGTGGGTATCTACACAAACCAAATACATGGTAAAACATGGGTTAGATTATTTTCAGATATGTTTTTTAATAAATTACAGAGAATTACTGTATCAGAACCATCTGAAGCAATCCACTGCTGTGGACAGGTCCACCACGGAACATATTCTAGCCACATAAAAAAAGAGTCCCACCTAAAAACATCACTATCAGTTTAAGTGTATGCTAATTGAGAGCATTTCTTCACCTTAATGTCAATGACAGTGATTTCCTACTGGCAAATGAAGTTGTTAAATCACACTCTTCCAAGCCAGTCTCCTTTGAGAAGAACAGCGATTTAACATTGCTGAACAGAGGAGCTGCTGGTCCACCACTGTCTTGAACTGTTTTTTTTGTTGTTAGTGTTTTTGCGGGACTTTGGCATTTAAAAGGGTTAGTTTGGATTCATCAAAGTCACACATTTACACAAAAATGATAAAAGCAGGGGTCAACCAGTAGCTCCTCTGTTCAGCGTGCTAAAATGACTGTTTTTGTCAATGTAGTCTGGTGGCTTTGACAAGAGCATAGATGTGGAACTGAAGCCATTAACGTTTCTATCAATGGAACAGGCTGTCTGACCAAAAGAGAAAGCACTGGAGATACTCTCAATATAGCGTACACCTGAACTTTTTTAGGTAGCTAAAATACTTTCTGTTGCCGACCCCCATACACAGCAATACATTGCCTGGCTTCTGTGTCAGACTCCAGCCTGCTTCTCCAAACTAGGGGTATGCCGACCACCAGCTACAGTAGGTAATAAGTACCCCATATAACCCCACTTCAAAAACTCAGAACTGTTCCTTTTAGGACATCAGCAGGCAACCTTTCAATTATGAGAACGTTGGCTAAAATCATAACTGCAAAGCCAGGCGATGTAAAATGGCCCATGCATTACCTAAAATGGCTGAGTGATGGGAAAAAAATGACCATAGAGGTTAAAAAAGAAAGACAACAGAAGGTTTCCCTAAAAAGCTTATTTTGCGAAAGACAAAGGAGATGTTAAATGAGGAAAAATGACTTTGTCTTACGGAGTATCGTGTTGAACTTGCACTAATATCATAAGCCGCACTCTCTTCGCTTTACTTTCAAAACTTTGCTGAGCAAACTTTTTCTGCCAACTCCTGTACAGCTGAGGGAAATTCATCATTGTCAGCCAGTGGATCAAAAATGGAGAGGGGGTGAAAATGACAGATACAGCAAAAGTAAAGAAGGGGAAGGTGGGTGGAGATGATGCGGGGAGTGAGGATACAGAGAGATTGGAGTCAGACAATGAGCAATGGTGGGGAGTGTTATCATGCGTGTATGTGTGTGGGTGGGTGTAGTAGGTGTGTGTGTGTGTGTGTGTGTGTGTGTGTGTGTAAGCTTGTGTGTGAGAGAAAGATACAGAAAGAGAGGTCCTTGAAGTAGACCCTGGGAGCCAGGGACCAGCTGGACTTTGAGTACTGCCCGCTGATTCTGCCTGCCCTCCCGATCCCACAATCCCTTAGCTCCTTTCCACAAAACCTTATACCTTTCCATCCTGACACTCTCTTTCTATCCTTACCTTACAACTTTCACTGTACCCTCAAGTGTACTAATCTCCAACCTCTTTGTGAATTGCTTTAAATTATCCATCTAAAACCACTTTAAAAAACAACTACAAGGAAATACCTTAGCCCTGGCCTCCACCGGGCACAACCTGTTTTGACTGTGACGCGACTGTCAGAGCTGATAGTGGCTACTCTACACGATACTTGTGGTTCAACAAGATGTGCTGCAGCGCATTTCAGAAGCGTCCAAAAAGCAACCCAGAAGCAGCTCTCTGCTCTGCTCAACAAAAAATACATTACAATACAGTCTATATCTGATGGAGTCGCGATGTGTTACACAAAGCCTTGCAGTAAGTGGAACAGCAGCATCCGATCAATATTCCAAATAAACACCCTGCAAAAATAAATATATGTAAATATGAAACAAAATGTGTACAGAATGTGTTATTAACAACTAAAACACCAAAAAAATCGTTGATCCATATTGTTCATAACCTGGCTACAGCACAGCAAAGTAGGAAATAACAACAACGTTAGAACAGACAAAAAAAAGATAAACATTGAACTATAGTACACGTAGTCTACTTACTTAGTAGAGGCCAGTGATGTGCATGTCAGGGTCTATTTAAGCCTGCACCAACCCGGCCAGTTATGACAACCAATCTGCCACACCCCAATCCACCAACATAAGCGTTAATTAATCACCCGAACCGAATCCACAAACCAGCAAACCCGAGCTAAAATTTCTGGTAATGACCATCGCTAATGACAACCTACTGTGTGTTTTCTGTTTAAACAGTACAATCATACAAGAAAGCAAGTACTCACCTATCTTTTAAGTGGTTATATCTTGAGTATGATCTCGAGCGCACACCTGATACACGCCGTTTGTTTACATGACGTAGTGCATATTTAACATATTCATTGTGGCTGGAGAGACGCTTGTTTGCTTTCTGTTAGGACACAGTGCCAGGCCTACATTTTCTCAGAGGGAAATATTTTTACTGGATATAATGACCTAAGAGATTTAAATATGTCGGACTTCAACAGATTTTCCTGGTGACCCTGAACGCAGCAGCGTAGCTGCTTTCTGTATGTGTTTCAGAGAGACAGAGAAAGAGAAGGTGGAAGGTGGACTATTGCACATTGATTCTGTAAGTTATCGCTCTCAGAGCACTGCTTTGTCCCTCAATGACCCACCTGCCCGAAACCCACGATATTTCATAACAAGCTTACCATCGTCACTGTGCATCACTAGAAGCACAAATCAACAAAATCTGCAAGTCTGCATAATCAGGCAGGCAAAACGTTCCACTTCTGAAATGCTCCTGCTGTGGTATAACGCCAAATCAAGTTGCACCCGGAACCCAGTCCAGTAGCACCCGGTGGACTCCAGCGGTATCATTTCTGGACCCATCATTTCTTGTAGATGGTAATGTTTCCATTGCAGCTCCAGCTGAGTTTGAGAGAAATTGCTGTTAACAATATCAATGTTATATTTTAGTATTAGTTCCTCAAACTCAGTCCCTGACATACCATCTTAGAATGACATACAGAATAACAAGAATTATGCCTACTTTTTACAATTTGACCCTTGCCGATTCATTTTTCATCCACACCCCATCTCTGAATCCTCCCCTCTGTTTATCAAACAGAAGAACATGCCTACAGCTGGTTTCTCCTCCAGGTCTAGCAGAGATTAGCAGATGAACTCTGAACCATGGCTGTACTGCCTGTGTACCCTGGGGAGGTCAAGAACCGTCACTGGTCTCCTTCCCACAGCTTAGTCTGCACAGACTCATGCAGCCAGGTGCAAACACATACATACACACAAAGCACCTAACCGCGCAAACACATCCAGCTAACACAGCTGAGTTTGACCTCTTTGTGGCAGCGGCTAATGTGTTACAACAGTCCTCTCGCCTATGGCCCCAATTTGCTATGCCTGAACACACTGTCTAATAGCTACTGTACCATTGCCATGCGGTGACACTGTTCATACAACACTCAACAACAGCAAAAAAATGTTAACACTCTTAGCCCTTGTTGAGGCTTATTGTTTTTAAAACAATAATGACCACAAAATGTAATGTACAGAGAGATGTTGCTTGGCTGTGGGCTGGACGGGACTACACAAACACAGGAATCCTCTACAGCTAAGCGATTTTAATAGATACAACAGATGTGATCAATTAAATAGCATAATGAATGATGACAGATAAATGGCGTGTTTACAAACTAGTCTTGTCCACCCACAGTAAGCAGGGTGTAATCAAGTCGTAACTGTTTTTGAGAAGTTTGCCTCACAGGCAATGCAGTTTTCTGTTGCAGCGGTTTCTATTCATCTATCCGTCCTTACCCCAACCACTCAGCCCTGGCTGAAAAATGTACAGTGAGGGGGGAACATTGTGTGTCTAAAACATATGAAGCTTCAGGTCCAATCCATTTTTGTTTGCAGCACAAATGAATAACATCGAACAACAGGGTTGGTGAGACAGAAATGGCTTAATGGCACTTGCATAACAATTCAGATCACTGGAGCTTCACACACCTTTTGTGAAGTGTTTTACCTACAATAAATGCTTTGCATGAAATCCCTGTTTTGCATGTATCAGTTTAATTATTGAATATTGTGCATTGTGGATCAACATTTAGCTTGTCTTGATCTTTTTAGGGATGTTTATATAATCCAGCCTGAAGACAAGCACTGTGTCAACCAGTCTTGTTTTCTTAAGCGTTATACGTGTCATGGAGAGTGCAGAGGAAGAAAGAAAGAGGTGTATACTCGTCAATGAGTCATTTTCAAATTTTCACATTTCTGTTTTTGTATCCTCAAAATCCAAAGGACCACCCAGATCTATGAATAAAATGAATGCTAAAAGCCGAGGGATGGAGACTATCTGTGGGGAGGACATTATGCAACCCATTGTCAAATGTTTAAATTACATACACCCCTGTTGTGCACATTTATAGCACTGAGTGCGACATTCGTAGAGTTATATATTTTTCACTTATGTAATTTCATGATGGATACATCACTGCAACATAGAATTCAAATAGGCCCATAACAAGAGTTTTGCTCACCATTTTCTTTTCCACTGGTTGGTAGGTAAGAGAAAAATAGTACGACAAAAAATAAACTGGCATGTTTGTGTTTGTACGTTCAGGTTAAAAAACAGAAGGTGAAAAGTGCCACTCTGAGTGAAATAAGAAACACAATGCGTAGAGAAGAAAGAGAAAAAAGAAGAGAAGGAAGAGAAGAAAACAGGGTCTTGAATCAAAGCCAATCACTTCAAGGACCTGAACTTGGCCACTGAATTCTTTGAAAAATGTTCTTATACACACAGGGAGGAGAAAAGAGTGCTGCTAAAAAAAGAGAGGGGGAGGTAAAGAAACACACTGAGAGGTGAGGAGAAATAAAATTGATGAAGCAATGAATGTGAAGTTATGAGGGGAAAAAAATGGAGGGTGGAGTTATAGCCTCCACACCCAACTGACCTGTTTCCAAATAATCAGCTAGAAAAAAAAGATTAAGTCTCTGAGAACAAGAGCAGTTTTCACACTCTAGCACACAAAGAGAAGGACCGGCTCAGAGATGAGAGGGTTGGCCGCATTGTACTGCCCCACTTAAATCTTACTTTCAATTCACTAAATGTGTTATTTGACTTGGCAAAGGAGCTGGTATGTCCCATGGAGCAGCGGGGAGTCTTACCAGGACTTTGCCAAGTTTGCTGCAGCCCTGCTGAACAGCCTTCGCCTTGGCTAGCTAGTGACCTTAGACGTAGTGGGTGGTTCGACTCAGTGGTGAAGAAAGAAGGGGGAACGCTTGGAGAAAGGAAAAAATAGAGAATAACCATAACCTCTGGTGGTTGGAGTTCAGCTTTTAATTTTAAAATTCTCGTTGTGTGCACTTACACAACACAGAGGAAGGAAAACAGAAGAAGAAAGAAAAGCTTTCAGGAAAATAGATACATGAGATATTTTCTAACACAGATTAAGAGGAAAAAGAGGAACTGGGCATAGCACTGAGAAGTCCAAGCTACAGTAGTTAACACTAGCCTGGCCTGCCCAGGGATCTGTCGGTATAATGTGACTAACAGGAATGGAAAATATTCTTTGTTTGCCTTGTGAATGATGAAAACGAAGAACAACTTAGTAGTATATACTGTGCTGTGAAACCAAAATAATGCAAAGTTATTAGACAAGTGGAAAAATCCAATAAAACCTCTCAGTGATTGGCCTCAGACAGAAAACCTATTATTTCACTTTTCTAAGACAATAAATCAGTGGTTATTATGGGGACTTGTCAGCTGAAATGACTTTCTAAACTCATAAGCTATATATTCAACACAAGCAATTAAAGTTGGATACAGCTGATCCCACATTTGGCTTTAAGATATTCAAACCATAAACTGCTTCATCTAAATAAAACATGGCTTTACATTTTTAAGATATGTGCCAATCCCATTGGAAACACAATCTATTACTTTCCATTTTGTACAGTGGAGCTTACAAAATTCTTGTGTTCTCTGTTAGCCCAAAATTTCATCATAGCTTTCCATTAAATAAAAGATGATGGGATCGTGTGTTGTTTCATTTACAGCGTAGTTCAGTATGAGGTCAGGAGTACATAAAAACACTCACCACAATCCCTGCGCAATTAAACTTGACGTCTTATGTTAATGGCTCTATTTGAGCACAGTGTTTGCCAAAGATTCATGCCACTATGTTCTAAAGGTCCAGACTCAGGGGAGGACAACTCACGACAACCCTAAAAAAGGAGCCATCCGTGTTTGCCAACATGATAAACCTGTAGGGAGGAGCCCCAGACACCCAGCTCCATGAAACACTCATCCTCAAAAACAAGTCTTACCATCTTAAACTCGCAGGAATTTGAAAGATGAAGCACCCCACACCATCCTCCCCGTGGCCCACATTGTGAAAATAAAAGAGAAGTGAAACACGGAGACAGAGAGGGATGTTGTGAGGAGGACAGGAACAGAGGATGAGGAATTATGCCAGGGTCTGAAGATTCATTTTGAGGTTGGATTTAGAGAAATGGTGTCTGGCAGCAGGCGCAGGGTCAAGCCCTGCAGGCCTGGAGCTCAAGCAGCCATCTTGGCAGTGACTCCTTTGGTGGAGCAGGAGGGGGGGATTGCTTTACAAGGTACATCAGTCTGCCGGGACCTTCCATTTCCTCTTTCCCACTGTTGCACTAATGTGACTTCTATTTTTCTTGTGTACAGTTTATCTTTGATCAGAGATATATTGCTTAGTTGATGAGCAGTGTAAACATCCCAAAAATTTGGAGCAGAAATCATTACTTCCTGTAGTTATATTTACTATTAGGATGATGATACTCAGAAGGGAATTTGTAATCAAGGCATCAGATGGCGTATGCTGCCCCCCCACAAGAGCAGAGAGCTCCTTTCACTTCCTCTTCTCTTCTGTGAATATTTTTGGAATGTGAAAGATCAACCTTGAATTCAGTCATTTTCAATAAACAAGGGAATTCAAATAATCATTGTGACATATTTCACTCACTCCTTCGGTTTCTTTGTCTCGGTCTCTTGCTC
Source organism: Epinephelus moara (assembly GCF_006386435.1). Taxonomy (NCBI): domain Eukaryota; kingdom Metazoa; phylum Chordata; class Actinopteri; order Perciformes; family Serranidae; genus Epinephelus; species Epinephelus moara. The sequence continues at coordinate 18,197,727 of NC_065513.1, forward strand.
ACACATATCACACACATACGTGGTAGACTCCCCCTCTACAGGGCCTCCTACATGGGAAAAGTAGACAAGCCATGAAAGGCATACAGTGTTGATCCAGCCGATAAGCTGACCAATTGGGTTCATTTATCAAGGAAAACCTTTGCTCAAATGTGATCCCTGTGTGTGATGGAAAGCCTTCTGACAACTCTATCCCATCCACGTCTCTGTGGTTCTTGGCGTGGTCGCCTTGCAGAAACCCTAGCAGTGTTATTACAGATCTTTAGTGGCCTACAACAGGACATTAGTTAAAACAAATATGTAAATCGGGGGAAGAGAGAGACTGAGGGGAGAGTCTGAATGATGTATGCCAGATAAAACTATGTCTAGGAAGACAGAAATGACCTTAACTGTCTCCACGCTACGAAACACAGTTAGATGTGATAAATTAAGGAAACTAGTGGCTGATCAGTGAGACACAGAGACAGTAAATAAAACCCATCTGGAATGGGTTTCTGTGTCTCTTCTGTACAAGCTGAAACCCAATACTCATATCAGATCTGAATGCTGTGCAGCGATAATAGCTGAATATTCATTTTGGTGCAAGCGGAAGACAAACATTCCCGTTCTTAATGACATCTCCAGGGAGGAAGTTCATTACACAAGGTTGTTACGCAACAAAACCCTGTCACTTTGAGAGGTCAGAGGAGGTTCACATTGCTAACATTAGCGAAAAACCCAATGGCAACTAGGTTAGTGACACTTCCTGCATGAAATAACAACTTTAAAAGAACTGGGATACAAGTAACATCAGGTCTCCAAGTAGACATGATGAGAATTCAGTATAGTGGCCTACTTTGTGTCAGGCAGCACCACAGCATCGTGATAGCATACTGAGACTTCATGTAGGTTCAAGCAGAAAAGGTGTACGAGTGTCTCAATCACTCAGGCCAGTTATTCATAAACAATAATGTCTTACTCTTTGGTTCAATGCAAGAGTATAATTCACTATATTAGCCTATTCTGAGTTTAAAGGAGGACACAGGATGAAGAATATCTTTGTCTTAAGTGATGATTGGTGCTGGGATCATAAGCAATACTGATGCACTGGTCAACCTGCGTGTCCCAAGGGTTGACCTGAGGGTCAAGCTGTTCAGGTAAGCCTGTTAGAAAATATTGCAGGTTTGGGCGGGCAGTTCTGAGTAAGTTATTAGAAACATTCAGAAATGCGCAATAATGCAACTTCCGTCTGCTCTTTCCCTCTCACTGTCTCTCTCACACGGCAAGCAGCTCTATCATCACCGCTGCTGTGGTCAGGCTTTCCGTCATTCCGCTTTTGAGCAGAAATATGTGTTGAAGTCCAACATATTTAAATCTCTCCAGTCATAATGTCCCATAAAAATACTTCCCTATGCAAAAATGTGACCCTAATACTGTGTCCTAACAGCATACAAGTGCCTTTCTATCCACACAGAATCCTTAAATCATTCACTTTGAAACATCATGTAAACAAACTACGGGACCTATCAGCTGTGCTCTCATGTAAACAAACCACGCAGGACATCAGCTGTGTCCTGCAGATCATACTTGCGACATTATTACTTAAAGGTGATTGAGTACTTGCTCTCTCCCTACGTTTGTACTATATTGTGAGATTTACTAGAAATTATATACAATATAGCCAGCGGCAAGTAGGTTGTCAGTAGCGATGGTCATTACTGGAAACATTCACCTCGGGTGTACAAGTTTGCTGATTGGGTTTAGCTCATTGATTAACATGTGTTTACAGGTTGAGTGGGGCAAATTGGTTCTCATAACAGGCTAGGTTGTTACAGACTTTAAAAAACCCTGACTCACTAATCACTCACAAATAAGCAATTACTGCTTTAATGTTTTATTTATTTGTAAAAGTTGAAATTGTTGAAAAAACTACCCCTCTGTAGTCAGAGCAATTCACAGCTTTTCTTTCATTTGTCCGTAACACTGCCAATGTAACAAAAACTTCCTGTACACTACAAGTAATTACATTTTAAGCACTTTTTCCCAAACAAAAGTGAAAGGTTTTATGTATTGACTTTGTTAAATTACTATTATGTGATATCATGTACCAACAGGGTGCAGTAACAAAAAAAAATCTATGCAAAGACATTAAAAGAACTGAAAAACTTTTAAAGTTTACACAAAAAAAGTAAGTTATGTCACAACCAATTAAAATAAAAGTAATTATTGTCATATATTTCAGGTGGTTGTGTTTTGCATTTGTTGATGTTAATAAGCACACAAGACATGCAAATCTGTGACTGTACGTGCCGCTGGATTTTGTGGAGAACACATTGGATGTCAAATCGGAGTTGGTCTATATGGAAGAAAAAAATGAGAAAAAATTCTAATAAGGCACGTTGAAGCATCTCACACAGTAACAGGCATGTGTACTGTATGTATCACTGATGGAGGGTGTGTGTGTGTGTGTGTGTGTGTGTGTGTGTGTGTGAGTGTGTGTCTCTGGGAAAACACTGTAGCTGTAGTTGCACACTGTTCTGTGCACTGATTGATGGTTGCTGTCCATGCAGGCCTACATTTTTGAGTGGATTGGAGTCATAGCACATGAGCAAACACAAGATGGAAGACTGTGGAACTCTCCACTACAAAGAATAGCAAGACTCTCTGCACCACATACACACACTGCGAAGAAACACAAACACACGCGCACGCACACACACACACACACACACACACACACACACACACACACCACACCCACAGATCCACTTCCCCACCTCCAGTGCTTGAAGATCTACCTGCCAGCTGCTGCCAGTCGCAGGGAAAGATGGGCTTTGTTGGTTTTGTGAAGCCCACCGACAAGACCCCCCTGGAGACTGCAGGTCTCCAGCAGCACAAGCCTCAGCCTTATCCACTCCGCCGCACAGGCAATCTGTTTTCTATATTGCCAGCCTGTATCACTGTACTATGCACTATAGAACAGCAATTGAGCAGGAAATTAAGTTAGGGGATCGGTATTTGGCGGAGGAGAACGAGCTGGTGTGGTCTTCCCTCTCCACATACAAGGATCATTAAATATCACACGAGTTTCTTGATAAATTCCCTCTTCTCCTCTCTCTCTGCTGTTCCCATCAACTCACTCCCCTCTTCATCTTCTCCTCTGTCTCTCTGTCTCCTTTCTTTCTTCCTCAATTTCCCTCTCATCATCTGCCCGTTTCTGTCTCGTCTTGCTGTATTTGTAGAGAGTATGAAACAAAACATCCTAATGGATGTTTGAACAGCTTGAGATGTGTCGGCCTGGGAACTACCTCCCTGTGACAGGGAGCTCTGGCAGGGAATTGAGACCTTTACAAGGGGAAAATAGGGGACATATTTCTTTCTTTTCTTCTTTGTTTATTTCTTTTCCTCTCTCTGGGTCCTTCTCTGTCACCCGCCCTCCCTCCTTTCTCTGTCTATTTTTTCTCATTATTTCTCTGTACATACAAACAGAGGACAGACTAAGCTTTTTTTGGATTACCAGATGTGGAGGATCCATTTTTTGCCTTGTTGTCTTTCCTCCTCTTCTTTCCCCCTGTCCTCTTCTGCCTTTCTCTTATACTTATTAGCCTTAACTGTTTCGGTGAGTGACTATGTGCGTGTGTCCAAGTGTGAGAAGTTAGTAAGTGAGTGAAGGGAGAGAAGAAAAACCGAGCTAGGTCAGGACGTTACTGTTCAAAATCGTAAAACTTACAGCTTTCATTGGAGCAGTGGCAGTTCTGGTGAGATGGATGAACATCAGCGTGCACATACACACACACACAATCTCACACAGCAGTTCTTTTTTTTTTTTTTTTTTACTCCTGTGTGAATTCTCAGTTTTATTTTCTGGCACAAAAAAGGACTTTTTTGTTTCTTTTATTAACTTCTTAATCATAAACCTCATTATCAAACTAATAATTAACTTATATTTCAAATTACTTTTAGGTTAATTTTGGGTATTCAAATGCCCCAGATCTCAACGTATTAATGAAATGTATATTCATAGAAGACATTGATTCCATTGCTTCCTCTTCATAGTTTGAATGTTTGAACGGACTCAAGGGGACCGCAGCACATTTTGTGCCGGACACATTAATACAATTTTAAAAAGTTGTAATGTTAATGTTTAAAGACTTGTTTTAAATTACCTAAAAATATACATATTTGAATGTTTTTATATTTAATGAGGCTTCCAACTGAAAACATTTGTCCTCATGTAAAGACATGGCTCATATGGAAATGATTATCCCCCATCCGTGACTGACATTTTACATTTTTTGCTCAGGACATTGTTTTTGCACAAAGCCGGGAGCAGACACAGGTTTCCCTACGTCCATCCACAAAGACAGCAGCTGACACAGACACACATTCACAAGGACGAACCGCTCTTACTGCTACCATCTACGGCCAATCAGTAGTGTTGACAGCTAAATTAACAAGTGCTACAAGCACCATTACATTTGGCTCCTGATTGTGTAACAGTGGATAGACATACCAATACACCCTCAGACAGATAATCATAAATAAATCAATATCTATAAATAAGCGAATGAAAAGAAAAAATATATAATGCTCTGGAGGTAGATTTATAACCATCACCGGTCACATGGAGAACACGCACACACACACACACACACACAGCACTCAGGTCCTGTGCAGTGGTCAGGTTAGTGGGAGGCAGTCAGAGAGATAAGGCGCCAAACAGGTCTAAATCCCTCCTGAAGCGGTCTTGATGGACAGACAGGCCACCATTAACAATGCGGTGGCTTGTGAGAGCAGCAGCTGATGGAAAGATACCCTGGCATTTGCTGTGTTAAGAAGTGGCCCTTAAAGATTTCACACTTCCAATTTCTTTGAATTATCTGCCATCTCCAGCCTGTCACTCAGCCTGACAATCTCAGATTCTTGCTCACTGAGGCACCAGGCTGGTTATTGACAAAGCAATCCGCCGTGATACAGCAAAGCCTGATAAAACATTAGTCAAACAACACGACGTGCAACTCTAGACCCACCTCGCACATGGGTGGATGCTCACACTCTACATTTCTATTCATAACAAAATACACTGTGATTCACACAGGATATTGAGCTGGGTTTCAGTACAGTATAGCGGTGTTCTCAAACATTACATCAGGCTCACGGGTGCCTGTAGTCTTTGTAGAACACCATACATCTGTGTTTTGGTTTGACTTAAAACTTTGTGGCAACGTAGCAGAAAATCTCCGTCACCATGTGCTGGATTGTAGCATACAGAGCAGAATAGATTTGTTAAGGTCCACCTAAGGCAATGATGACAGCCAACGCCGGTATGACACTGAACAGACTGCTTATCAGATCTTTAATGGTCTGATTCGCTTGCTGCTTCAGACAGGCCATGATAGAAATATCACAACATCCCCATTACCCTCAGCATTCAGTACATAGTGCACAGGCTGTGCTTTCTATGAATTATTAAAAGCAGACAGATTACGCTGCAAGGCTGGAAGTCCAGAGGCATGCTACAGATGCTGCTGAGCAAAACGGTAACATCAGAAGTGTGTTTTTGTTCTTTTTTTCATAGAGGGGGCTTTTTTTTTTTTTTTGAAGAGGTCTGCATCAGATTAGAGAGGTTGGCCGTTTGGATAGGAGTACAGTACATGGAAAAAGGAAATGGTAGGTGGGGTTTTGACGTGTGTGTATGTGTGTCTGTTTGTTGCGACGGATGATGATGAGGGTGAAGGGCATAGTGTCAGGGCTTGTCTGACATGTGGCCTAGTGGGTTGGCTGGATGGTTGGTTTGCTGTCTTGATGGCTGGTTGGGTGCAGCCCAGCTCAAGCCTGGCAACTCTCTCTCCTTCTCTGTCTCTCTGTGTGTCTCTCTCTCTCCCTGGAGTGACGGGCTAAGACATTAAGACAGGCGTTTTAATTAACTGTGCCACTCTTCCACCTGCTGCCCTCAATATGCTCCGGCCCAGGCAAGCTGTCTCTCATACCACTGACTCTCTTGCTCTCCTTTTGCACTATCTTTCCCATCTCTCTATCATTTTTCGGCTCTTTTTCCCGTTCCTTCTCCCCTTTTCTTTCCAATTTTCAAATCTCACCCTCCATCACTCTGACTTGCTCTCCCTAACCTCTCTTTTCTCTCCCCTGTGCCTCCCGCCGCAGTTTGACCCTAATAAATGAAAACTCATACCAATAGATAAGGCGATACCATGAGGCTCATATGACAGAATTAGCCAATTTCTTTTTTTGAACTCGCAGAGAATTAATTTCTACATGTGTCCTGTTCTACTGACCCTCTAACTACCCCCAGCCTATACCACACACACACATTTACACTGCACACACACACTCTCACGCTCTTCAAATCTATCTGGTAATTCAGCTCTGCCCAACACTCATCAGGCTATTCATTATGGCCTGATTGGAGATGGATATTTCTGTTCCCTCATGACAGAATGGAGCTAGGGATCAAACTGGGGACATTACAGGATTTAGAAGAGCAAATGCAACACACAGCAGCTTTGTGCGCGTGTGTCTGTACACTTTGGACATGTGTGTGTGACTGCGTGCTCATAAATGTTTGTATTAATATGTGTAAATGTATGCCTGGCTGTTTAAGACTCTCATTTAGTGCTGTGACTCCCATAGTTTAATCATTTAGATCATAAATTGAGAATTAATTCAAACAGAACGGAGCAACAAATGATCCACTTTTAGCACTCTACTTAAATTGTATTACACTTTTAATGGGGTTAATAATAGGCGGCATTAGCAACACAAGAAAACGACTCTACAAAGTGTTGTATTAAAAGGATTAATGTCCTCCCTCCAGAATTAAAGCCAGGTCTTGAAGATACAGCTAAAACTAACAAATGGCCCAGCTCTGGCTCCATGATGGGGCCTCAGTCGCGACCGTACTA